>NW_008609664.1:0-26306 GCF_000691845.1 Merops nubicus
CGCTCTTCGAGACCAACATGGAGATCGGGGAGTATTTCAACGCCTTCCCCGCCGAGGTCCTCACGGTTTTCGACAGTGCGCTGTGCCGAGCCGCCCTGGCGGTGCTGCAGGCCGCTGAGGCCCCTCAGAGGCTCAGCTTGAAGCAGAACCTCCACGCAAGGGTCTCAGGTGAGTGCCCCGGGGGCCCCCGGAGGTGGCTCCCATCCGGTGCCACCACACCACCTTCCTCTGTAACCAGCTGTTGGAGCCTCGCGGGAAGGAGCAAGGTTAATTTAACTGGGACCCTCCCTGCAGTGCTGTGTCCCGCTCTGGAGGCCTCGGCACAGGAATGGCATGAACTTGTTGGAACAAAAATGATCAGATGGCTGGAACACCTCTGCTATGAAGAAAGGCAGAGAGAGCTGGGGTTGTTCAGCCTGGAGAAGAGGAGGCTCTGGGGAGACCTTGTGGCAGCCTTCCAGTGACGGAAGGGCCTGTAAGAAAGAATGGGACAAACCTTTCTGCAGGGCCTGTTGTGACAGGACAAGGGGTAGTGGTTTTAAACTAAAAGAGGGAGGCTTAGACTAGATACGAGGACGAATAGGATTTTTTTGCTGAGGGTGGTGAAACACTTGCCCAGAGAGGTGGTGGAAGCACTGTCCCTGGAAACCTTCCGGATCAGGTTGGACAAGGCTCTGAGCAACCTGATCTAGTTGAAGTTGTCCCCGCTCACTGCAGGGGACCTGGACTAGATGATCTTTAAAGATCCTTTCCAACCCAACCATTCTCTGATGGTTATGCAGTTTCTGAGTTTGAAGCGGTAGGCAATGGCTGGTGTTTATTAAACAGCAAAGAACACATGGAGTTGTCTAGATGAAAAGTTATGAAAAAAGTTATGGCCATCCTTGATGGTGTTTGTGCAGTTGGTGGCGTTTGTTGCTGGGTCAGGGCTAGCACCAAAGCCTTTTCACGGAAAAAAGTCTCCTGAAATCAATAGCTGGTCTTGCATTTCTTGCTAGCCAGAAGGTCTGAAGAAAACGAAAACAAGTTTTAAGGGAAGGTCTGTAGTTCATAGGTTTTCTTGCAGGTTGATTTCCCTACCATGTCAGTTGTCTCGTGGTCTTCATTGGCTCCAGCCATCTCTCAGAAGAGGCCAAGTCTAGATTTTGAGTTGTCTTGTAACAATTTAATCTGAAATTGTCAAACTTTATGCTTAACTATTTGTTATAAAATTGCTTGTTATAAAATTGGAATGAACTGTTGGAAGGCACAATAATTAATAGAGGATTTTGTCCTTTTTTTTCACGACAAGTTGACGTGCCATTATTCCTTACTGCTAGGACATTTTCAGTAGCTTTGAGGTGTGGTGGAGTGTGGAGTGGAGAGAGTCTGGGGTAAAAATGCCTATTTTGCTGTTGAAAGGACCTGAGGTCACAGTCACTTCTGTCATTTCCGATTGTCACTATTTGTATCTGTCCAGTCTGCAAAGCCAAAAGCTGGTGACCTGTATTTCCCCTCCCCTGCCCCATGTTGGAGTGGTTTACGATCCTCCAGTCTTTTGACAGCTTGAACTTGAATGAATCACATTTTTTTTTCTAGTCTCTCTGTTTAACTGCATTGTAAAGTCATGGTTTATATGCTTAGCCTCAAGCTGCACCTGTTTTTGTTTAACAGGTTTGCCTGTTTGCCCAGAGCTGACTCGAGAGCACATTCCTAAAACGAGGGATGTGGGCCACTTTTTGTCTGTCACTGGGACCGTCGTACGCACCAGCCTGGTGAAGGTTTTGGAGTTTGGACGGAGCTACATCTGCAGTAAGTGCAAGCACGTGTTTGCTGTCCCCGCTGACTTCGAGCAGTACTACGCGTTCTGCCGGCCCTCAGCCTGCCCCAGTGCAGAAGGCTGCAACTCCACCAAGTTCACCTGTCTCTCCGGAACAGCCTCCTCTCCTACCTGTTGCAGAGACTATCAAGAAATCAAAATTCAGGAACAGGTAAAAAAAAAAAAAAAATTAAAAAAAAAAAAAATAAAAAGGGGAAGGTATTAACGTATAGGTGTCTCAAATGCAAAAGTTAAGAATTTTTTAATACTTTGTAAATTAAAGAATTAATTTACTAAAGAATGCATTTCTGTGCTTAATTTTCTACTGGAATAAGTTAACTGCAAGTTTTCATGAGCCTGTTCGTGGTTACGTAAGAATTGAGTTTATCCCATTTTCATTGATAAGTCTTATGTGCTAAGATAAGGGGAAGTGTTTACAGGTTCTGTTGTTTAAAACAAATGCCTGAGAAGTCTAAAAGAAGCCAGACAGCCTGTTGGACAGAGATTGCCAGTAAAGAGCTAAAAATCTGGGGACATGTTGACTAGAGTTCCATTATTAGGTAACTCCATTCAGTATTTTACAGAACACCTGGGGTCGCTGCACAGATGCAGATTCCCTGTTGAATCCTTCCAACGCCAAGTGTGTGTTGTTCCTCTGAGTGGTGACTGTACGTGACACTGATGTTCAACACTGCTTCTGAGGACTAAAGCTAGCCCAGTGGTAGTAAAGGCCACTTGCAGCAGTGCAGTGTGATCAATACATGATGTCTGCGACTGTCTCTTCCCTTCAGCCAACACTGAATTTAACAGTTATGGCATATGCAATCGTTACAGAATTTGCATTGTTTTTCTGAAGGTAGCCCTGGGTGGAAGTACAGCTGAGCTGGAGGAGTAGGAAACCACTGGGCCTCTCGTAGGAGCAGCACATAACTGAGAGGAAATTGGCACAGGAAAATCTGCACTGTATGAAAACTGAGAAGAAGTAGGGTATATTGCAGGGCAATATCTCTGTGTTTATTTACATGCTCAGTGTCTTTAGTATAGGTCTCTTCCAAGATATCTTCAGTTGTTTCAGGGGTTTGATTTTATAAATTAGGAGGATAGTGGTGCCACTTTACGTGCAAGATGTATGAAAACAGAAATGTATGAAATTAGAAACGAACCTTTTAAAAGTTCAGATTAGGAAAAAAGGGAATAAAAGTATTTCTAGGAAATAAGCCCTATGTTGCATGTTCATATAATGATTGTTTTTGACACAGTTTCTATGACTTTGTTTGTTTTACAGTGGGGGACACAGATCCCTCTGATGGGCGGGATTTGTAGCAGCATAAGCTTATGAAACACACTCACATTAAACCAGGAGTGAATTTCACTCCTGTTGCCTACTGAGCTCTACAAGTAACTGTGTATTTGGCACCAGTACTGGTGGTGATGTGAGCTGCCTATGGCCATTTAGATAATGCACAAGGGTGAATTAACCTTCCTAGGCTCTAGACAGTGAATAAGTCTCAAATTCTATCATGTGTGACCTGCGCTGCAGAATGAAAACCTACTTCTGATTGTAGTTCTTGTGAAGTGGATATTCTAAAAACTATTGCAAGGTTTAACTAGAAATGGAAAGATTGCTGGTTGGAAATAGACTTTGACAAGATTGCATAGACTTTGCCATGGAGAAAAGAAAAAGGATTACAGGAGTTACTGGTGCATTTGTCAATATACATCTGTCTGGTTGTGTCTGATATGTTTTTTCCTGTTGTTGATTTAATCCTTGACACTTGGGTGTAAGCTTATACCTCAACCTGTCAAAATATGGTTTAATACCAGAAAAATATAAAGAATAATCTTTCAGTATATACTTCAGTGAAGGGTTTTCTAGCCCTTGGACATGCTTCAGGATCCAAAGTAGACTATCACAAATTAAAAAAAAAAAAACAAAACAAAAACCTCTTTCAGATGACCTCTTTTAGTGAACTTTCTTCAACAAGATACTGAAATCGCACAGCACTTCCAGCTAATTTAATACCCAGTCCCATTTCCTTTCATATCAGCATTAAATGTCCATTATTAAGTTCATGGCAGCAGTGGCATGTTTGCTGTGTAAGTTTTGTGAGAAAAAGCAAGGATGGACCTCAGTTCCAGGAGAGGAATGTAGTCCCTTAAGCCAGAGCAGCTATAAATGGCTTTTGAAAAGTGCTATTCTCAAGAGCTGCTTTTACTTCCTGTCTCCTAGGTTCAAAGACTGTCTGTTGGAAGTATCCCTCGTTGCATGGTGGTTGTTCTGGAAGATGACTTAGTGGACAGTTGCAAGTCCGGTGAGGATACAGCATATATCACACATGTTTATACCACTGTCATTTTCATTTTTCCATTTGAGATGAATCGTTGCCAAGGAGGCTGCCAGTGCTGAGGGCTTGTTGAAGGAGATGTTCATCTGTCACGTTGCAGTTTCAGCTTGGACGTTAGCATGGCAGTTGAAGACTATTCTAGAAAATGCCATACATTCCCATGTTACATCCTGACTGACAGAAGTTTGGTGTTCCCACGCTAGCCAGATTTAATATATTTCCTGTACATCACATCACCTCTTGAGGAGATTGGTCCATGCCATCACACAACGTGTGGTGCTTCTCTGTAGGTTTTGAGAGCTAGGTAACCTAACCTCCTATTTAAGGAGTGCTGCAGGTGGAAAAAGCTCCTTGGCATTCAAAAAGGTAGCTAATTGGCAGGAGGATGTATGAAGAATGGACTAAAAATTCTCAGATATGCACATCCCCACAAGAAGTTAATTTCTGGTTGTACTTTCTCAGAAAAACTCTGTGGCCAGAATGTTAATGAGTGATTCTGGAATTCATTATCACAAAAATTACCAGAAGTGAAATAAGTTTTGACTAATTTTTTTGTATAGTATGTCTCTTTGAAAGAAGAGCTTCTGCAGTTTACCATGCATTCCTCTTTTCTAAAAGAGGAAACAAGCAGAGCTATACACCTTTGAGTTCACCTACCTTGAACAGCAGTAGAAAGACATAGCAACTTCCTACCACAGACATAAGCAATCTATCTAACGTTTCTTTGAGACTTACAGTAACTGCAGAGGTCTGCTTTTTGTTGTTCTGGTATTTTTAGCCTTATTAAATGTAACCCAGGATCTCAATTGCATTATTATGCATTACAACTGACACATCTGCATATCTCAAGTCAGATGTTATTTTACTGTTTGGTTGGGTTTTTTTGTTACCTCCAGGAGATGACATCACAGTGTATGGAGTGGTAATGCAGAGGTGGAAACCTTTCCGTGAGGACACGCGCTGTGACTTGGAGCTTGTTTTAAAAGCCAACTATGTTAAAGTAAACAATGAGCAGCTAGCAGGGGTTGTAACTGATGAAGAAGTCCGCAAGGAATTTGAAGATTTCTGGGAAAAGCATAGGAATGATCCCTTAGCAGGTTAGTAGTTGAAAACTTTTAAGTAGGAAATGTGTTTGGATATAAATGAAATCAGGAGAAAAAACACAGTGGCTGAACACATTTTTTTCCTCTGTTGTCCTATCCCACTACCCATTCCTCCAAAAATATATTTTTTTCAGTTCAGTAATATGAAATTGTTACTTTAATACTACTGAGAAAAATAAGAACCAAACATGCTGCATTGTTCTTCCTTCTTTTGAGCTTTCTAATCTTGTGTTTTGCAGAACATTTCTCAAATACAAATGAGAAATAATGTAAATATCAGGGGGAAAAATAGAAGTGTTTTATAATCAAAAAAGAAAATGCAAACCTCTTAGATGAAACAGTGCAAACCAGATCTGCTTTTCGTCAGCAGAGCTGTTGACTCTGGGGTGAGAGATCCAACTCCTGTCTCTGCATCCCAAATGAAGCTATGACTCTGCCACAGATCTTGGCACATCTCATCTTTAAGCTAACTCTTGGATGCCTAGACCTCTGGTTTAGGTGCTGTGGCGTCTCCTATCAAATATGGAAAGGGTCTCCCAATTCACAATGGCTTCTGGAACAGACAGAGTGTTCAGTACGCTGGCTCCTCAACTTACCATGGTCTGCAGTCAGCCACCTAGCCATTACCTTGAGTTGTGTCTGCAGCTCTGTCCCTCTCCATAGTATGAGTGCCTCCTCCTGAACCATGAGAAAGCTCAATGGTCTCTTTAGGATCACTGTCACTCAACTGTCTCAAGCTAACACTGTCTTTTAAAACTCTGAAAAGATCTTAGTCTTTCTTCTTAAAAGACAAACAGGAGGAAAAGCAGTTGGGAATGTTGCCCTTGTCAACTTAAAAATTAGTGTGCTCACATAAGAAATTGGAGATCTTGTCACTGGCAAAGATTCTTTGCCACAGTTCCTGGAAAGCAATTTAATGGCTAGCCACCTGCTATTTGGAATGGAACAAGAGCAATTCTTATCACCCTGGTTAGAACTGTTCAGAAAGTAATTCAGGATCCTTTTTGAAGGTCTCATTTAATTTTTAACTCTCAGGACAATTTTTGGAAGCCTGTAGGGAGCATTGTGGTTTTCTGCATTATTACCCATTCAGAATAAAGAAATTAATATGAAGTGGCTACAAGAAAATTGATGTGAAAATTAGACAGACCCTGGCTGCCCAAGATGTCTGTCTCAGGCTGCGTGCATCTGTATTTGAGTTGAAATTGAGGGCAGAGAACAAATTTAACTAAGGAGTCTAAGGCATAGGCCATTTCACAACAGGATGTATGTACATTTACTGGTTTTTAAGAGATAATGGTAGCTGCTATTGCATTTTATGTCAGGCAATTTCTGATATTTGGTATCCTGATAAAATCTACCTGGGCAAGCCTCTAAGAGAATTTATGCAGGTGGCTTTTTTCCTGGATACACTCTAGGAAGAAGCAGAACTGAGCTTCTCAGCAAATGAATCTGAACTCAAGTAGAGGTAACTGCAGGGCTAAATCTTGAGTTGTGCTATGACTGACCAAAGGTTTTAAAATTTCTTTTTTGGATAAAGAGGTGTTAATTCCTTCAGAAGGCCTCCACAAGAAACACATACACCTCAAGTCATCTATTAGGTGCCTACATGTTTTGCCAGTACTATATACATGTAACTAAATTTAAAACGTGAAGTTAACAACTCAAAATTGGTCACTCTGTTTTATTCCCTAGCAAAGTGAATAATGTATCTTATTAAACCTGTGATCCCTTATGTACTGTTAGTGTCAAAATCTCAAAGGACAGAATTAATTTTGTTACACACCTTCCAAGACAACAACGTTACCATAGCAGATTGAAATACTCTGTTGCTGGAAAGAGGCTATGGTAGGGTGGAGGAGAGAGACCTTTGACACTTCTGTGTGAGAAGGAGGTTAAAGACAACAATGAGAAAATGAGCCATGTTATGGGTGCACAGGTTTAGGGCAAAATACTTCAAAACTTAGATGTTTTGTTAGTTTTCTTAAATGTACAACACACCGATTTTCAAGGGGATATTTTCAAGTCTGGAAACTCTGACACACAAGAATTTGTGTGATGGCATTTTGTTAGTGGCTTTTCTCACAAAATCCAAACCATACATTCCTTAAATTGCAGTAAGATTTGCTTTGCTACTTGTGACTGTGGAAGACTTAACTTCTTTATCATGAAGGAAGTTTGAATCAAACAGCTGCTTTGGGAAGGTGTTAAAAAAATAAAATAATTTTTAAAAAATCTACTCCCTACCCTGTTCCTCTTGTTCAGGAAGCAGGCCCAAATTATTTGTGGATGTACACAGGGCGGTGGACAAAGGACAATTCTTTGTCAGTGTACACAGAACTCCATGGGAAACCAGGATTTACATCGGTGCTGAGTGCCATCTTTTGCTGCTGTTCTAGGGCGGAATGAAATTTTGGCTAGCTTGTGTCCTCAAGTGTTTGGTTTGTACCTGGTGAAGCTGGCTGTAGCCATGGTGCTGGCGGGTGGTGTCCAGAGGACTGATGCTACTGGAATGCGAACCAGAGGTTAGTGTTGTTTCTAACAGGACCACATCCTTTCTAACAGTCCTTCCCAACCCTGTCTTCACCCACGTCCCTCCCCCCTGCAACATCACACCAGTAAGGGTTCAGAAGCCTAATCATCCCATTTTCCTGAGTGAGAGCAATTTCTGATTAATGCCAAGTATCCTTCCAGAATCCTAGACAAAGTGAGTGTCCAGACTTCCTCTTTTTATTTTAATTTTTCCCAAATAAAAGCCAGTAAAAGCAGGTGTTCAGGATCCCATTAGGTAGAATATTAAAGGCGGTTGGTTTAGATAAAACGTAAACTCATTTTTTATTGTAAAAGTGACATTTTGAAATTATTTCTAGTAGAGTATTCCCAGCAGTATTTGGCGTCAAAGGATGGAATATTAATGTTTCCTTAATGTAGATCACTATAGTATGTTGAAAAATTAAAGGATTCATTTTACTTCCAATTGCCAAGCTTCTCCATCTGTGATCATCATCACATCTCACTTAGTTCTGTTACTGTAAGTTACCTGCCTGCTGATTCTCCTTCTGTTATTAGATGGCAAATATGCCATGTGCCAAGCAGTACGCAGGTCATCCTCTATGTAGGTCATAATAATTCTAAAATAGGATGCCTGTATATGCAGATACAGGATTTTCTTAATGATCCAGCAGCTAAAGTTATAGACTTTATACTTGAATCATTGTTATATTAATAACACATTCTGTAGAAGACAACGAAATAATTTTAGAGCACTTCAGTAACATTGCAGTAGCCAATTTCTGTTTTGAAATTACTAAGTTGTGATAACTGTTGGCAATATAACAATTTATTAAGTATAATAATTAATTATTATATAATTAAGTAACTGAATAGTGGAATGATAACTAAAACATGGTATCTCTTTGTTTCATGTTCAAAAGTAAGCTGAGTCTGAGAAATGAGTATTCTAAAATACTAAAACTCAAACTGGACAAGTATGTCCAATATCTGCTAATACTTTAAAAATATTTAAGTATTTGGTCCGAGTGCAGCAATATCACTAGATGCTTTTATTAAAGAATGCATTTATCACACCCAGTAAACACTGCAGTTTTAAACAGAATTACTTGTTGTGATGAAGTGCTAAACTTTAGGTGAATAACGAGAAGTATTATTTAATTCAGAGCATTTTGTGTATGTCTTTCTCTGTATATGAGCCACCTACTCCTACATTAACATTCCCCTCAAGGTGAATCCCATCTTCTGTTGGTCGGAGACCCAGGAACAGGGAAATCTCAGTTTCTGAAGTATGCAGTGAAGATTATACCACGCTCTGTGCTTACTGCAGGAATTGGCTCTACAAGTGCAGGTATGTGCTTCTTCAGCTACAAGAAGTTACTTCTTACACTCACGTATGTTTATGTAGAGGCCTTCTACCTATGTGAACATTTGAGCACAGCAGAAGCAAGGCGCTGCTGTGGAGGCCTATGAGGCTTGACAGGACTCTGCAGAAGGGCAGTCCTGCCCCTTCTTCTCCGTCAGTGAAGAGCACTGTGATGAGCTGCTAACGGAACCTTACAAGCCTCCTCCAGAGGTACCTCTCAGTGCTTTGCTGTATTTTTAGTGTTCTTCCCAGCTGTGACAAATATGACATCTATCCAAAGCTCACATTGTGGTGAGCTAGCATCGTTTGGTTTCTCCTGAACAGATGCTCTCCTCTTTCTGTTCTTGTATATGTTTTGGCTGGGTGCCAGCTGTGATTTCTGCTTACTTTCTGGAAATTCACCCCTGTGCTGAGGAATTATTTCTGACTCATAAAGGTGGTTTCTGAGAGCAAGATTTTTTTTTGTTGTTGTGAAATTTAGGTATGTCTTGGCTGGCTCTGAATGCTAGTTATCCTTAAAAACTTTTCTGGGGACAATGTGCAGGGTCTCTGCACGTTAATGTAGCTGGACAAATTACTATACTACTAGTACATCCAAAATCACAAAATAATCAGCGACCAACACCAGGGTCTGAGCTAGCACACGTAACTTGAAGGTTTCTCAGTTAGTGCTGCTTTTTGTTTCATGTCTGGCAAACAGCATTATTTTACATGGGAAAAAGAGAGAATAAATCTTCTCCAGTTCCGTATCTGTATGTACTTGGATCCCCCATAGCTGTGAGAGTGGAACATGATGTTGAACATAAACACACTTGTGTGCAAGAAACTTATGAAACACGTATGTCTCTGGTTTTCGATTCAAACTGTTGACAAATAGGTCTGGAGAGTAGCCAGAGAGATTATTTTGGCTTGGCGTAACTTTCTTTCCATCTTTTGTTCTGTTAAGAATTGAGAACAGGCTGAATAAGTTTTGCTAGGGCACTGGCAGTGACCTGGAGGGAAGTTTTGCCAGCGTTTCAATGTGACTTTGCCCACTTTTGTCAGCAGTAATCTCCCTGTGTCAGCTGCTCTTGGCCTCTGATGCAGTGAAGAAGGCAACAGCAATATCTCCCCATTGTGCTTCATTTCCCATGTGGTCTGGTTGCCAGATCAGCCGTGATAGCTGGGTTTGGAGACATTTCCCTGGAAACCAGTGTTGCCACTTACAAGCTGGCTGTGGTGTGTGTGCCACAGAATCAGCTGTAATGGTGTGTGGAGATCAAGTTTCATCTTGTGAAAGGATCGTCTTGAGTCTTTAGATCATCTACATTGCACTTAAATATTCTTCATCTTTTAAAAAGCCTCTGGTTCTCCCACCTCCCCCCCAAAATCTGACAGCAGGAGCACCAAATTTCCACCTTTAAGTTCTTCAGGACCCTTATCACAAGCGAAACTTGAGTCCCTAGCAAGAAGTCTATTAACCCTAGCTGAATTTCAGGCAACCTTTCCATAGCTAGAACTGCTGGACTAAAGCATTCATTTCTAGCCCAGGAGTTTGGATGTAGTTTGAATTATTTTTCTGCCTTCCCTGTGCAAGGAGTCTCTTACTTATGAATATGTTTGTAACTGTAACTAACATTTTGTCAACTTGCTCTTTATGCAGAAGCCCCAAATGATGAGTTTAGAGAACTATTAAATTGCTTTACTTTCCTTGTCATAACTACACACTTCAAATTACCAGTTTCTGCTTTCTCATGAGAGGAGAGTTCTAATGCGCGTTTTTCCCTCCAGCATACAAAAACTCAATTCCTGAGTTGCACTTTCAGCTAGTTCCTTACCTTATATGAAAATCAGTCTGGACTGCAGTGTAATTGCTGGCTCTGGGATTACAGTTCATGTAGGCCAAAAGACATGCCTGAGATTTGGTAAACCTTGGAGAAATGCTGTAAGCTTACATTTGGATTCCATTTTTAGAGAAAACTGCGAGTATCTAACCAACCCTGGGTAAGAGCATTAACACATCTTGTACCCTTTAGCTATCCAGTGCAGTTTTAGGGTATGAGCTATTTAGCAATCATAGAATTAGAATTCTGTTCCCCAAACTGTCTATCATCAGTTTTCCTTGGTTTTCTGGACAAGCATTTACTTGTACCAGGACAGCATATTCACTGTCATCCTTGTGCCAAAATTCCCATTCTGTCCAGGTCTACCTTAGGTATCATATGCTTTGAAATCTACTGTAACCCTCTGGGGCCCTGTGGGGTCATGTGCCCACTGCAGCCCATTACCCAGTCCCATGTGGACCTAACTGGAATTGCCTAACACAATTCCAGAAAATGGCAGCCTGGCTCCACAGCTTGGTTTGCTGTTGGGCCTCTGCTCCTTCTGTCAGGTTCCTGCCTCCCCCAGTGCTTTTTTAACAAATTCTGTGCTTCATCAGGTACGACAAAGCTAACGGGCTGCCTTCTTGTTCTCGTGAGTCAGCGTGGAAGACCTTCATCTTTCTTATCTCACCAACAGGCTGAAGTTGCCTGCTAGCAGCAAACAGTCCTTACAAATGACCAATAATCTATTCTTTGTTTTGGAAAAGGAAGAAATTTGTCTTCACTCTCTGGATAGGGTTTCTGTGATTACTTTTTTTATTAGGTTGCCTTTCTTGTGAGCACTTAGTAGAAATTTTCTCTTGAGAGTTCTCTGCGAGTGTAGGACTTCTGTGAGGAACCAGGGTTTGTTTCTCCCACATCTCTTTAGTGCAAGTTGGGAGCCAGAAGACCTGCCAACTTTCAACAACTCAATGGCAAACATTTATTTGACTGCGATAGGACTTCCTGACTGGTAAATAAAAGATGGGGGGTGCTGTCTGTCCCACTAGCTGGTTCTGTCTACACAGCATTCAGTTTTTTTAAAGGCCTGGTTCATTCTTCCCAACTAGCCTCCTGTCTGAGACTCACAGGGAGTCATTCAGGTACCTTTAATTTTTAGAAACTGATACAGAATTTTTTAAGAACAAGATGTGGGAGGTTTAACAGAAATTGGATTCCCACCTTACGACAGAGTTTAACCAGCTGTTTTGCAGTACCTAGAGCCACAGTACTGCTTGTACATATGTGGATGAGATAATCACTAGAAGAAAGTAAAATATTTTGTTTATCCATGGATCCTGAGATCTGCAGTGATCGACTGAGTGCTGCGTCCAGCTCCACAGGGACAGGAACCAACATGTACCTGCTGCTGGTGGGCCTGGAGCTCGTGGATATCCAGGCCAGTTATGCTGCTGCTTCGTGGTGCATATTTAGCTGTTCACATATCTGCAAAGTTTTGTTTGATGCTGTTTAAGATGGACTGCTTAAAGAATTTTGTGAACTGCATTTAGAACAGCTTGTCTAAAGATCTGGGAGTATATCAGCTGTTTCCCCAGCTCTCCAGTTCTGTGCAATATGCCTTCCTGAGCTGTATGAAGCGGAGCCTTCTGGCCTCTCCTTTTACAGCCCCAACAGGCATGCCAACAACAATTTTCTACTATGTTTTTTCTTTTCATTGAAGGCAACTAACTCAAGGGGAAAACACCATTTTTCTTTTTCATAGTAAACCTGTCCCTGCTAGGCAGGCTTCAGGTGCTAACGGTTGTTTCTCTTCTGAGCCATTAGAAACCAATTAGAAGTGGCTGATGTTAGCCACCCAGCTACAGCTGTGAACAGTGTGGTGTCAGTATCCTGAGGTACTCAAGGCACTGAAACTGGAGATGTTCTTCCCTATTTGTAGATCCCCAAACTGTCCCTGGGCATTCCCTAGTTGACACAGGCCAAGGCAGTGCCAGGGAGCAGCTTTCCACTGTGGATCTATACCCAGGGCCTGATAAGGTTGTTAATAGAGATGCAGCCTTTAGGCCACTCTTCTTGGATTTAACTTCTATGACAGGATTCTTCACTGTTTTCCTGAATAGTCATAATTGTACAAGAACTTGAAGTATTTTCTACCAGCATGTAACTTGAAAGTATTTTCCTGGGAACATGACTTCACTGGCTGTTCCTTAAATAGTTGGGCCTCAAGCTGAAGAGGCCTTAACTCTGCAGGAAGTCTGCTAGACTTCTTGAAGGAATCAATTTTGAAGTTGTGATCAACCCCCATCAGATGTTTGCCACCTCTGTAACAATGTCTCATCTCTTGCAGATCCTTAAATTCCCTTAATTTCCTCTCAGTAATGCTGTTCAGAATGGCTTTGTCCTGAGACAGAGCTTACCTTGACTACCTGCATGTGAAAGGTTATTTAGCAGAGTAGATATGTTTTCAGAAATTTTGGTCAGGACAGGAAATACTGCAGGAGCAACATCTTTGTCCTGTTGACTGGAGGCTGCAGTCTTGTGCATTTCTGGCATAACAGATCCCAGTGGGCTTTCATCAGAGCTTTCATCATGCTGTTGAAATGGCAGGCATTTCAAGCTGTTTATTTTTGGATGGGTATCATGTATCTTCAGGATTCCCTTTAGTATACCATAAAGCCCACGCTTGTTCCTGGTTTGTACAGCGTAGGTCTGCCACATCATTCTAGTGAGATAGGACTAACTGGAACACCTCCTTATGCTGAAAGGTAGGCCTCCTTATCTCATGGTCCAGGGGTGTTTTGGGGAGATGCCCAAGAAGTCCTTAAAAGTTCCTGACATTTGAACCAGTTCTGAACTGCTGTTGACAGAGCTGTTGTCTCTCACAACTGGTGTAGCCCTGCTGCAGCACACACAACTCCTTCCTCCGAGTTCCTTCTCAGGGCAGGAAGCCCAGCCAGGACTCCAAACCAGCCTTACTGAGAACTGGAAATGCTGGAGTGCCCCCTGCCTCCATCCCCTCCTGAGAGGGCACTGCTTTTGAAGCTCCAGACAGAAACCTGGGGTTTACCTTTAACAAAACCCTCCTAGTGACTCCAGCTGGATCTTCTTCCTTAGACATTCTTTGCCTCAAATAAAAATCAATCATATCATAAACCTGTCTGCTAGAGCCCAGCTCTCGTGTCACACGTGACAAGACCAGGTCTTAAGAAGCAGAACCAGATCTTAAGAAGCAGAACCAGAAATATACATACAGATGGAAAGGCCAGGCATGAATAGTCCCATGCACACTGCTAGCCCTTCAGGTACTTCTGAGTTTTGTGCATTGTTGCCACTGGCACTGAGCAGAACCCTCCAGCTCTAGCCACAACGGCAACAATTAACCCATCATCTCCAGGCCAAACTTCTGTGGCTCTCATAAAACATGAGAGAATCTGCAAGCTTGCAGACCACTGTGCCATGAATCATGGGTAAGGAAGTTAAGTATCTGAAGGATCTCCTGCAGCTGCCCAGAGAGAAGCCAAAGGATCTAGTTAACTTTGCTCTTTTTTCTGTCTTTGGTAAATGAGGATTTGCCAGCAGTGTACATGCATAAGGTGTTTTGGTTTTTTTCCTTTTTCTTCCCTACCACCATTTTCAGATGACAGTGGACAGTCTCTGTCTAGCTGCAAGTGGCTAGGCTTCCCAGAAAAACATTGGTTAAGGCCCTACAAAGAAAGGAATGGACCGGCACGTCATCAGATTTGTCTTTGAGGCTTTGTCACTCACATCTGAAGAATACAGATTGTGGGTCAAGATATAAACTAAGTTACTGTGGTTACTGCAGCAGAGTTCTGAGTTGCTGAAGTTTTGGAAGTCTGGTAGTAAGGGCTGCCTTTTTCAGTGGAACTTTATAGAACTACTAGAGAGGTTAAATTTCACCAACCTCCATGATGGAACTGGAGCCTTTTTTGCTCCTTTCAAATCCAGTGTCATAGTAATTCCTAATGCAGGTGATAAATGAATAAATCACAATTACTGTAAGGTGAAGGGAAAAGTTTTTTCAAGCTAGACATAAAACGGCACCCGTTTTTAATCCACAATGCTGCCATGTTGGATCCATTTACTTCTTTGCACACAAGTAACCTCTGGTAAGCAATGGAATTGAATCTATCTGAGGTAAAAATACAGTCCCGTCAATAGAATCTGTAGCATTCCCTTGCATCTTGGTGGTCTCTGCAAGTAGAGGTTCATGGGAAGGTGAACTCATCTTCAGCCTTGACATTACAATGCTGTGCTATCTGCACCAGCTGTCTGCACGTCACGTGTGAGCCCTGCTGTTGCCAGACATTCAGGGATCTGGGACAAGGCTTTACAGAGATGCCTTACATGCCCTGGAGCTTTTTAATACCACTTTAATACTACTTTGTGCTGTGACATCACACGATGATCAGACCTGAAGCACCTAGAGTCCTGACCTTTGGTTTCTCAAATTCCACGTCTCTGGAAAGCAGTTTTGCCACGATATGTGATATTCAGAAGAGGATGTGTATGGACTGCTAAGGTCTGTACAAAGTTGTAGAAGACCCGAGAAGCATCCAGTCTCTCACAAAGCATAGAAAGATGGTTTCTCTCCTAAAGACCACACAGCGCTGTCCTGGTTGTTCTCATGTTTTGGTGCTTGTCTTCCAGTTTTTATCAAGCAGAGTAGTGTTATTCTTTTCCCCGTAATTGGTGGGAGAGCTGTACCTAGGATATGATAGTGTACCAGTAAGGCTGGGAGAAATTTTACAGCAGCGTGCCATGTAGGCTAGTCTGAAGATTATTACACCCATGTTCCTCTGTGCTGTTGGCTTTTTTTCCTCCTGAACAGAACAATAGATCTTTACTTTCCGCTTTCTCTAATTTAATTGATTTGCTGAGTGACACAGTTCAGCTGACTGTATTTTGTTGTTCATTCTGCAATAGTACTAATACAGATTGCTTCCATCACTTTCTGGAGAGTGTTCTTAAGAAGCCTTCATGCTACTTATAGTTCTCATTCTTATTCTGGTTATACTTGTACTTGATCTTGTTTCCATATGAATCTTCAGTAGGTGCAAGGGTTTGAAATACTGCTGCAGTAGCCTTAGCTCAAGACAGACTTCATTAGCCTGCCAATATCTCATCAGACCAAGTCACTTACATACTTACATTTAAGAGCTGTCTTAGATTTATAAATAGAACAATAATGTGCACAAAAAATCTCAAAATGTCACTGCAGACCTTGTAGTTGCAATATAATTGAAAATCCAGAGATCTTTCTTAAATGCTTATGTAATTTCAGCCCTCAAATGAAGCAACTGCCGCTCTGCGGGACCAGTTCTTTGCGTTAAGTCATACCTATATTAGAGTGTTAATATTTTTAAATTGCTAATCATTATTTTAAACAATTACAGAGAGATTTTTAAAGGCATACATTAGAATTAGGGTTCCAAATATTGGTGGATTTCATTACTTCATTCAGGCACTGTATGTGCTGCTCAGTTTCCATACAGGAAAGAAACACGTGTGTGTACATTCAGATCATGTCACTCCTTTCCAGCATAAAAAAAATACAGGTTACAAATGAAGACAATTTCACTAACAACATGGAAAAGCAGCAGCACTAACTGCCTGGGACATCTTCCTCCCTGTTAGGGAATGCAGAAAGAGAAGAGAAAGCATTCTATTTTTATTTCAAGCTGTACTGTCAGTCATCATGAAATCTGCCTTTTTTTAAGGGCCTGCAACTGAAAGCAGTTCACAGCTTGGGCAGTTACTAGTAATGGCAGAACTGTATGCCTGTAGTCTGACACGACAGATTACAGCTTTAAATGCACATAGTCACAGTAAACGTATAAAGCTAATGAGGACTGGAAGGAAGAACTAAATTGTTAGTGTCATAGTAACATCCTAAGTCTTTACAATTTACTGCTTAGTCTTTTTATCTTCAAGGATGCCTCAGGTAATAAGGATGTCTCAGTGCAAAAGCTTCAGGGCAGGCTATGTCTTCGTGAGTGTGTCATGCCTGCCACAGCAGGGTTTGAATCTTGATTTATACCAGTGCATAGGATTGCCTTAAAAGGTAGAAAGAAAACAGCAAAGTTTTCTATTCCAGATGCTTCAAAAAAATAAAGCAAAATCCTTAGTACTACTTAAAAACCCCACAATAATAAAGCATACCTGAAAACAAACATTCAGCCAGCAGTTATACAAAACAGTCTTGCAGAAGAGCATTTCTTGGATATTCATGCTATTCATTTTGATGCTTAAGTTTCCTAATAATCACTTGAATCCTTCCAATCAGTTGCTATTAAGGTGGCTGAAAAAGGGTTCTTCCCTGAGATGCCCACCCAAATGCACATGAAACTGTCCTGAAACTACAGTTTGACTACACAGCAGCAGCCAGAGATAAAAAAAAAAAAGTCCTAAAATCCAAGATAGCAGATGGTAGATCTCAAATTGCATGCTTTAAGTAATAAGTATGTGTCTTGAAAGGAAAAGAAGCTTGCACCTAAAATTATACTGTGCTGTCTGCTTTCACACCAAGAGGACATTTTTGGACTTCTTTGTTTTAAAGAGATATTTTTCTTTGCACTTCATCTAATGACAGTTTTGTTCTTAGGCTGCTATTAAAGGCCACTTTATATTTGGCAATCTGGGTATCAGAGATGAGGACATGGCATTATTCCTTCATTTTGCCTGAGTATTTTAACTTGCAGTTCTTTAGCTTTTAATAGTTCTTACAAAGTAAAGGGGGAGGGGGCAGAATATGCATACTTTAATCACATTTGGTTTAGACCACATAGAATAACACATTAGAGAAAAAAGGCAATTACTTAAAAATAGTTGTATTTATATTCCACAATTTGCTCAAATACTGTTTGTTTGGGGTGTGTGTTTTTTTTTTTTGGTTTTTTTTTTTTTTTTTTTTTTTTTTGTTTTTTTTTATAAACTTTCTACAGGATGCTTTAAAACAAGTTCTTCACATTGCTTTGTCAACTATGTACTTATGGAATTTGAGGGAAATAGTTCTGGTTGTTTTTACAGTTTAACACATGTACAGTACCAAAATGATGGTGGTTAGTCACATGCAGTCCATATGAGATTCTAACATAACATTTAATGAGTTTTCTGATGTTGACCAGCCCTTTGATGCTGAAGGTAATGCATCTGATGAAAGCAGTGACTGTAGATTTGGGTTACTGCTCTCTGCATCTTCCAGTTTTTCAGTGTTGTCCTCCCAATTAATATGGAATCTCGTGACTCTGGGATTAGATGCCAAAATATTCCTTTGAAGCTGGGAGAGAAGAAAATATATGAATTATAAAATGCGTACATAGATCTCAATCTGGAGTTAACATGCATATAGGTCTTTTCCTTTTACTCCCCATAGCCTTGTATGTGTAAAACAATGTTAAAAAAGGTAATTCATATAAATGTGTATCTATAGCTACTACATGCAGCACATCAGAAACATGCTCACAGAAACACACCACTTGTTCATTTACACAACAAAAGAACTGCTTTCCTGAGATGATATTTTTAACTCTTATGTGAGTTCAAGGCTGTGCAACAACTCTGAAAAGTGCAAGTGTTTATTATTTTAGCCAGCTTTTAGTAAAGCAAACGATTAACCCCGCAGAGATTTTGCAAACACAAACCACAGTACTTGATAAAATTTTGCATCAGCTTTATGGTGTTGGCAATAATTGTATAAATTCCAAACTGTCTTCATTTAAAAGTACAATGGAGCCTTAAGTTAAATTACCATACTTTAGATTTATTTCACTAACAATTTTGTCTACTGAAGTTTTAAAGTGAAAACATTACTTAGATTTGGAAGATGCTAATTTTGTGGCAGTGGAAATCCTTAGACATTAAGTTATTAATTTTATTCTTATGGCTGGCTTTTGTTTTCCTTTGAAAACATCCTGCATTTGTTTAGGTATGCAACAAAAAAGAAATGCTCCCTGTCTCTTAAATCTTTCACCATTTTCAAGGTAGTGTATAGTTAACGGGAGGACGGCAACATTGCTATTGGCCACTCATTGTAAATAAGCGAAGACTGAGCACAAGTTTGCATTAATTACATAACTGAGTATATAAAGAAATGAATGGGATAATACACGGACTCTAACGGCTGGTATAGAGATTTGCAAACTTATGAAGTAACAGTTTTCACCATCACCCAACTTTGAAACATAAGTGTGTAGACATGTACATCAGCTTTCACAAAGAGAAAACCCAAGTCTACAAAACCTTCCCTGAAAACAAACCCAGATGCTCTGGAGAACCTTGTTGGTTTGTACAGAGTCTGCCTGGATAGAGTATTTCACAGGATCCCTCTCTTCAAGGTATTAGGCTCCAAATAATTCTGTTTCACATTGTCTTTTAATTCTAGTCCTGGATTAATTTTTACCACGAAGGATATGTATTTTTAAACTTCATCCGTATACTTCCTTAGTCAAGTTGTCCATCAATCAGATAATCATCCAACCTGCTCTTACCAGGTTACTGATCTATTGTTTTAACTGTAACTTGTTCTTCACTTTGTTACAGTTTTGCAGAAACTGCAGCTCTGACACTAGAGCAGCTGGACAACAACTGTCTTAAGTTAATAGCTAAAACTTCCTTAGTTCCAGGCTGACTGTCCTACACAAAAGCAGCATTAATCATTTTTCTGAAGAACAGGGCCACTTAGTCAACAGTGGTGCAGGTAGAGGGAACCCAATGGTTTATTTCACACAAAGTCCAGCCAAGGCTTCAAGCTGGTGGAAACTGTTGCTGGTTTTTCAACTGTTCTCCAAAATTATGGCAACTACATTTCACTTGCACTTTGCTCCTCTGAGTCTTTTCAATTATTTGATGCCTTGTTCCATGCACTTTATGGAATCACTTGGGGTTTGGTTTTGTTTCTTAAAAACCTCCTTCTGTAAGCATACCTTTGATACATAACCAGAACAAAATGTGCCTTACCTTAGAAAAATCTGGCTTTACTGGTGGATTCTCTCTCAGTTCTGTTTCAGTATATTCGTTGTTTACATAGTAGCCAACTCTAATAAATTCTTGACCTCGATAGGTGCAGGTAATTAGCACAACTGTTACACCTACTGCATCTGCATCTGGAATAAGCCCTGGGTTAGGTGCATCAGCCTAGATGTGAAAGGGAAAGATGGATTAAAATAAAATAGGTAACACATGCCTATCTAGCAGGGGGACCTTAAGCAGTATGTCTTGGCAGCTGAGTAGTGACTATTTAAAATTGTTCTCCAAGTTAACCAGAAAATATACCCGTTTTCACAACAACATCTAGCCTGAATTTAGGACACTATCCCTCTAGAGCATTAATCAGAATGCTCTAGAGAATTAATTAGAAAAATCAGTAATTTTTTTTGTACCTCTGAGGTTTAATTGGTCTGTATGTGTTTTCTTAATAAGACTAAGCCCTTAAAAATACAGTCTGCAATTTATATTTCATCAAGAACAGCAGAGACAGACTATAGTGAGGTTTGAGCTGTCCCACAGATTTCTAGGAAAGGAATAAACCACTCTCTCTCTCTCACCTCCTTCCACATGCTTATGTTTGTTATCGCTGCCCTAAGACATCCGACATTTTCAGCCAGGGTGCAATCCTAATTAACAGACAATTCCTATAATCATCTTCAACATCCTTAGTGTGGCTCTGCAGTTAATAATCAATAAAATACCAGGCCCTTACAATTCTTCTTAACACATTTTTGAATAAAAAGTGGTGCTTCATTCTGCTGTAGGATTTAAAGTAACAGCAATCTAAGCATAAATGAAACAGCTTCATTTTTACAATTTACACAAATATCTGAAGCCAACAGTGAACACCTGTGTTGAGAGTACAATTGGTATTAAAAACTGATATTGGAATGGTTAGACTGAATCTTCTTGCCTAAACACAAATGGGATTAATTCCTGCTGGCCTTCTCATCCCAGCTTTTCTCTAATACTTATATGCTCCAGCACTGTGGAATTCAGGACCCAGTGGTCATGCAGCACTGGCTTCTGCTCTGTGCTATTTCAGTTCTAAGCCTTCAAACCAGCCTTGCTTTTTACAAGCTGTAAGCTCTTTGCAGAAAAATCAGATTAAAACAACAAAAAAACACACCACCCAAACACAACCAAAAGCCAACAGACCTCTCAGGTACAAACACACCAGTGGGATGAGGAGAAGCAACCAGGGAATCAGGTAGAATACAACCTCCTCCAGCCATGAAGGGAACAGAAAATGACCAAGTAGCTTTACAACTCACATAGGGGAATGGAAAAGCTGACCAAGGAATAGGACAAACGTAGAGTCTTGAAGAAACCACAATAACTGCCAATACAAATTAAATCACTACTTTAATTTGTAGTTTGCAGCTCATAGTGCATAGAACCATCTGATGACTTTAACCCAGTAAACTAGAACAGTAGCAGCTAGAGAACAACATCTTGCAAAAGGACTCTGTTCCATTTAATCCCCCTATGAAACTCAACTCACACCCTCAAATGGGATTTTAGCTCTTCCAGGCTCCTAACGTCATTTTGTGTCGTGACACAGATATGAACCCAAGGAAATACACAGTGGAGAAGACATTGAACACTGTTTAAAACAGTCTTATTATCTCAAATTTTGAAATTCCTGCCTTGGATGTCAAACCTCTTAATTACCTGGGAAACAGATGATCATACCCAAGTGGATTTAAAAAGAAAAGCTTGGTATGAGCATCTGATAAGCAATTACTGCAAACACAGGCAACATATTAATTTATACATAAAAGTCATTGGTTTAATATGCCATTCCTATGCTAGAGATTACTTAGGAATCTTATGAAATCACTCAATGTATACATTGTCTTCAGTTCTCTCCCTTTTCCACATGATACATTTATTCATGTAGCCATTACTGCAGAGTAGGTAGCTAAGGTCATATCCCCACTTAAAAGATGGTAAATTATTATGTGCTTATATTCTCAAAAAGTTTTTGTGAATTTATTACAAATGGCCAAGTGCATAGAGAAGGAATCAGGTTTCACTACTTCTGTCTTTGTATTTAGAACCAAACAGGCCAAGCTGTGGGCCTTTAAAATTGAAACCTTTTAAAATGTTAAAAAAAACATGTGAAAAAAGGCTTATTCTGTAGGTCTGAGAAGCACAATAGCTCCATCTTCCTTTATGTAAGGCTGACTTCCCAACCTCATACTCAGCTTCTTTTCAGCAAAGGTAGTTCGATCATCCTCAGTATTTTACCTGTGTGGTACTCCATTTTACTTGCTGTTTCAGCCATTTTCCTATTTAGAAAAACCTACAGCATATTATTAGCTGAAAATTTTGTACCACCTCCACAAAGGTCCTTTCCTTGTGCTGTCCCTAGTGAATACAATCTCTTTTCTTTATATTATATACCTCCTGCAGTTTTGTGCTCTGCCCCATTCAGGGCTTCCCTTGCTGGTTCTCTCTGTCTCCCAGGCTGCTTCAGTTTCATGAATAAAACAGCTTCAGTCATCAACAAAGGCTCACTGCAGCACATTGGATTTTGGTGGTCTCCTGGGTACACATTAGCCCAGTCCTACCCTCACCTGAAATCCAGTGCTTTTGAAGTCTAATAGACTTAGCCCAACAGTACTTACATAACAAATAAAAGGCATACTTTATTATAACAAATACAGACATACTGGCTCTTACGGGGCCTACTGCAACCTAAGCAAAATGTCTACCTATCTACTAATTTAGCTGTAGTGTCAGTTATAACTAGGATACAATCGATGAATCCCATCCTAGAGAACTGCAAGACCAGTAAATTTAACTTTCAGGGCCCTGCTAGTCATACAGCTGAAAACATGCCTTTTTAGGCACCTGCCTCCTGTTCCTTCCCATCACTGTCAACAATAAATCTCCATAACTTAATTCAGAACAGTGCATCTTTTAAATTAGAAATGTGAATGCCAGCTGATTTCTCTGGATAGAATGCTACAAGGTAACCCCTTTAAGGGCCATAGAGAATCACCTACTTCTGACCAATTAATGCCATAAGCTTTAATAGCTTGATAATGGAAAAATTGTTAATAAATGATGCATTTGCTACACATCTGCTTTACTTCTAGTGTGGAAAAATTAGACCTAGCTCCAAAACCAAACAGAAATGTTTCAAGACTGATTTGCATCTCCCTGTTTGATAAACGTAACCTCCAGCCTCATCCTACTCCTTTAGCCTGGCCTGTAAGAAAGAAAAGTTTACTGGAACTTAGACTATTAGTCAAGATGCCTCACATTCTTTTAAAGCAGTTACAGGAATAATAACTGAAGTGAATTTGAAGTATTTGGGAAAGTAGTATGGATCTTACACAGTAAGCCATGCTCAGCTTCAACTGGTTTTTCTCCTTACAGATTTTGTTCTCTGTTTACAAGAGAAATACAAGTATTTCATAAATAGAGTAAAAAAGTGAGCTAAATCAGTTTTGATTAAAAAACCCTGGCCAAAAAAAAACCCTCTAAACTTCCATAGGAATTTAAGCAAGTCTGCTTTAGTTTTTTTTCCCCCCCCTCCTCTGACTGACTTAACATGGAAACCAGAGTAGGCTAATAAGCCATCTTAGTGCTGCTCTTTCCCCAATTCCCCTCCCTTCATTATGCCTTCTTAGTAACTTGGTTTTAACAGCAGCATTTCATAGGACTGTCACTTTCTGCACAGTTTGTTGGACAGTCTTAATCTACACATTTGTGCCCCAAATGTCCACTATCTACCACTGGAATTCTCTTATTTTACAAATGGATGAATTTTTTTGTGATTTAGCATGCTTAGCCAAACATCATGGTTGAACATTTATCCTGCCAAACAAAAATGAACTCTTGACTGTTCTGGCAGAGTTTTACAATTAATTTGTTGGCCTGATCTTCTGAAGATGTTGCCTGCATTAACCTGGCGCTCCTGACTGTCTGGAACTGCTGCCAACTGCAGTGAGTTAAGCCGGATGGTGCTAGTGTGAAGCAGGTAACTGGCACTAGATTACTGAATGATCTAGAATATATTTATAAACATGACTGATCAAAATTATCAGTAGCTACAGGAAGATGGCTTCTATCACTATCTCTAATTACTGATACCACAAGTAAAAATACTACCAGAGAAATATCCAGGGCAAGAAATACCAGCTCATAGGCAGACTTTAAAGGAAGGTGTATCGTACCTACAGAGCTGACTGAAGTATTTTTCTACCTTACCATTATTTTTCAAGCGCCTCTAGTTTTGATACAGTTATTTGTATCAAATTAACGCAACCCTTTTTCTAAAAGTCAAATCAAACTTACCTGAAATACAAACATGTGTCTGCCTGCAGGAACAGGTCCTACTAAAACAGAGTCTAGCACCTGGTCATACTCTTCACTTTCAGCTGAACCCACATAGATTATTTTCCATTCCAAATCTACAGCAAAACAAAATAAATATTTATTATTTTTAATATATTATATTATATTCTTATATTAAGACAGATAAGGGTCTTCCAAGTCTTGCCTATCTACAGTTTTGCATAGCCTAAAATAGCTTCTTTGGCAACAGGCCTAAAATAACAAGGACCTGTCTTCACAGTAGAAAATTTATTGATGCCTGCCGCTATCTTCATGAACAAGACCATCCCATCATCTCTAGCCATCTGGTAGCACAGGAATCCCTCCATTTTCATAGTCAGATTAATTTTCAAGTTTTATACATTGGACAGGCACCATTTATTTTGGGGGAAGATATGTTCAGCATTTTCTTAAAGTCTGCTGGAACTTTTCACCTCCTAGAGAGAAACTCCCACCTTCCACACACACGCCTCACAGCTTAAATGACGTAGATCATAGGAGGTAGTTAACTGAGTAAGGAAACCCCTCGTGTAAGCACCAGGCACACCAACTGTATGCCCCCATTCCTTCACATGTAATTTGTGTAACCTGAGATATAAAATTGTGATAGCACGATTAGATCATATTCTCAAAGATACTGGTGCTTGCATTTCACCCACATCCATGGAATTATGGAAAAAAAAAAAAGTTTCTTAAAATAATGCAGCAAAATCAAACACTTCTTCAGTTTAGCTTTTTTTCCCCTAACTCAACCTCTCCACCACAGGTGTTTGAAACTTAAAAACTGCAAATTAGGACACATTAACTCTTCCTGGGCCTGCTTTACACTTTCACTTTTAGAATCAAAACTACATGCATAAATACACATATGGAACCAATCTTAAAAGGCAGGGGTTTAGGTTTTTAAACGGGGGGGGGGGGGGGGAAATCACTATTCTAGAAAACTACGAATAATGCTTTTTTTAAAATGAAGCTCCTGCTTCAAAACTGTATTTTAAAAACTTACATTGGTGGGTTTTTTTTCCCCCCTTACAAACAGTGCCCTGATTGTCCATGCAAAAACACAATATGGTTAGAGGCTTGTGTTTACTTTATTACTACACTCTGCAAAATCCAAAGGTCTGCAGTAGGGCTTCTTGATGAAGGAATGCAAAATAAGTACAGTAAAAAAACTTAGCACTTAAATAGAACTTGGCTGCTTTAGGACTGCAGCTCTCTTTCCTCATTCATGAATCCTTCTTGCTTATCGTATTTAAACACCAATGCAGGTTTGGGAGGTTTAAGTAACATATTTAACAGGGCTTGGGAAGGGATTTTACTCCTCTGTACAGCATACCGCTATCGGCCAGGTACTGTATCAGAGGTTTTGTTTACCTTTTAAGCATGTAGTACTAGCTACTGCCAGTACTGCAGGCTACTCATCCAAGACAATTAAGGACCATTTTTGTCAGCATCTGAGTCTAAGTTACTATTTAGACAAAGTCAGGATTCTTACGCCAATTTATCACACCATCCTGTCCCATTATGCTAGGAGAACACCATATAGTGTTTATTGAAAACCAGGAATATTTAGTAATAACAAAGGACTTTTAAGGGTTTTTATAAGTTTTAAAGAATATATTTAATAGTTCAATCCAAATGGTGTTTAAGTATCTTAATAAAGAACAACAACTTTAGAAAAAAGTAGGGGGCTGGAGTTCATGCATGTAATTTTCACACCAGTGGTGCACAGGACCAGCTGAAGAAAAAAAACAGCACTGTAAACAGACATATTAGCACGTGAAAGCTGAGGCAGTGACAGCATATTTTTCATCAAGTATAGAAAGGCCGTGTTTAATCTTACGTTTACACGTGAAAGATGGCAGCGCTCATCCTGAATTTATCCTATAGCCTAACCTATGTTTAGACGGGGGAAGGCAACTGAGAATTTTTCATCGGACCGTCTATAGTTCTCAACCCAACTGTCCAGGATGAACCCCAACGTCAACCCAAGAGCGAGCAGCGCGCCAGGCAGAGCTGCGCGCA
>NW_008609665.1:0-718 GCF_000691845.1 Merops nubicus
GGGGAGGTACAGCAGGGACAGGGAGAGGACACCGGGGGCAGGGGTTTGGTGCCACCTTTGTGGGATGCTGGCACCGAGGAGCCTCCGGGCGCTTCTCTGCGGGGCAGGAGGGTGCTGGGGACGACGAGGGCTGGGGGTGATGGGGACACACAGCCCAGGCTGGCTCTCCTCACACCCCAGGCGGGGCTGGCACGGGGCTGGGGCCGTGCTGTGCTGGGGGGTGCAGCTCCACTGTCTCTCCCCCAGTCCATGGACACGGAAGCCGAGCTGCAGTTCCGCCCACGCACGGGCAAAGCGGCCTCAGCCCCACTCCTGCCAGAGGTGGAGACCTACCTCCAACTGCTCCTCGTCATCTACCTGATGAACAGCAAGCGGTACCCGGAGGTGAGATGCTGTGAGCTGCTGGCTCTGAAGCTCTTAGGCTCTGGAGAGCTGCAGGGACCTGTCTGCATCCCCACGCTGTCCTCTTCCAGCTCTGTTCAGAGGCGGCCGTGGGGCTCAGACCTGCAGCCCTGGCTCTCTCTGCTCCTCCTGGGCAGCAGCTCCTCCTCTCTGATCCCTGTTTTCCTCTCTTGCAGGCTCAGAAGGTGTCTGATGACCTGATGCAGAAGATCAGCTCCCAAAACCGCCGGGCTCTTGACCTGGTGGTGGCAAAATGTTACTACTACCACTCCCGCATCTACGAATTCCTGAACAAACTCGACGTGGTCAGGAGGTA
>NW_008609665.1:795-1374 GCF_000691845.1 Merops nubicus
CCCCGGGGCTACGGACGGCCGCGCTGCGGCACGACGCGGACGGGCAGGCCACCCTCCTGAACCTGCTGCTGAGGAACTATCTCCACTACAACCTGTACGACCAAGCTGAAAAGCTGGTCTCCAAGTCCGTGTTCCCCGAGCAGGCCAACAACAACGAGTGGGCTCGGTACCTCTACTACACAGGTGAGACACGGAGGCGCCCGCGCCGGCACCTCGCGCCGAGCTCGGGGTCCCCACAGAGCCCCTGTGAGCAGCTGGAGATGGGGCTGGATGCTCAGCCCCGTCCGGGTGGGTCCCGTGGGGCTCACTGGGTGGGTGTCCCCCCTCCCCGGGGCCCGCAGGGCGCATCAAGGCCATCCAGCTGGAGTACTCGGAGGCACGCCGCACCATGACCAACGCGCTGCGCAAGGCGCCGCAGCACACGGCCGTCGGCTTCAAGCAGACGGTGAGCAGGGGTGGGGAGCTCGTGGGGTTCCTCCCAGCCCCCCCCAGGGGGCTCCCCAGGCTCAGGACTCACGGTCTCTTTCTGCTCCAGGTGCACAAGCTGCTCATCGTGGTGGAGCTGCTGCTCGGCGAGAT
>NW_008609665.1:1764-2045 GCF_000691845.1 Merops nubicus
GGAGGCGGGGGGGTATGCAGGGGGTCAGCCCTGCTGCATGTTCCCCACCTCACCCAGCCCTCGCTCCTTCCCTGCCGCCCTGGTTTGAGCTAGAACTGTGCTCAGGAGCGTGTTCTCTCCTCCAGCTGTCAGGACTGGGAACCTGGCCAAGTTCAACCAAGTCCTTGATCAGTTTGGGGACAAGTTCCAGGCCGATGGCACCTACACCCTGATCATCCGCCTGAGGCACAACGTCATCAAGACAGGTATGAGGCTGTCGCCGTGGGGGGGGGATGCTGGGG
>NW_008609666.1:0-1415 GCF_000691845.1 Merops nubicus
CCAAACTGTGCCTGGCCTGAGATGCGGGGACAGAGTAGAGCTGCTTAGCACTGTTTTTACACCTTGTTGGGGAAAAGCCTGGTTTTCACCCGTTCCATGTGCTGTGCCGTGGTCGGGAGGAGCTGGTGGCCTCAGCACAAGACTGAATCTTGTGCGCGGGAGAGGCTGGGGGGGGACTCTTGATTGCGTGATGATCTTTGAGCTTCTCGCTTGTCTTTTGCCATTGGGGAGTTGGCACGCACAAACACCCTGTGCTTTTACAGCTCAGGCAGTTGGAGCAGGCAGCTACAGAGACACTTCATCTGTGCATTTGTGACGTGTTCGTTGCAGAGCTGGCTCTCCATTAAGTTTGCAGGCGGGTTCCAGGCATGGCGCGAGATGTATCAGGATTTTAGCTGACTTTTGTCCTTCTTGTTACCCACTCGTGCCAGGGAGGACAGGCTGGGCAGCCAGTGAGATGGCCACAGCTCCTCGAAGAGCACGAGGCTGGTTGTCCCATCACGTCCATTCGTGCTCTCTCCCAGGTGACGTGGTGTGGGGCCAGCACTCCTGATACCACAGCTGGGGCTTGGGCTGGAGGTACCGGGGCTGGGGACGACAACTGTTCCCCCTGTGACAATGCCAGGGGGTTCCTCACACTCCCTGCTGCAGTGAAGTCCTCAGGGACCGTGGCTGTGCCAGCTCCTGCCGTGCCATGCCATGCTGTGCCATGCAGCGGGTCAGGTTGCCTCCACTAACAATGGCAGAGGTAACATTTACACAGTGGCAAGAGCCCATCTAATATTCATGAGGCGGTTATTTATTGATGGGCAGAGGCTGGCAGAGCCACCCCAGCGCCGCTCCTTCAGGCATGTGCCCTCTGCCCCCAAAGTCTCTGAGGTTTCTCCCTGTCCAGGGAGCTGCCAATTGCTGCTGGGTCCCCCCTGCGATGGGGCCGGCGCTGGCGCTGGTGGGATTACCCATCTAAGGAGCTTTGCGGCAGTGGAGCAGATTACAAGATTCCTCATTAGATTGGGGCTGAACATGCGTAATTTCCCCTGCAGCTGAAGCCGCGGCATCTCTCCTTGCTCCTTCAGCAGTGGGCACAGCCAGTGGGGGCAGCTGGCAGGCGGCCCTGGCCAAAACATGGTGCCGTGGCATGTACAGCTCGCATCCGTCCTTCGGTGGGAGATGCTGGGCTGAGTTTCACCTCAATCCACTTAGCTCACGCTGGGTGAAATGTGGGGGATGTGCCGCTAGGATCGCGGTCCTGAGGCAGGCAACCAGTCTGGCTTTGGCAAAGCACCCCGGAGAGCCGGTGACATCACCACTACCCATGCTGTCGCCCCAGAAGTGGGTATTAGGCGATATGAAAGAGCTCCTGCTGGGAGATTTTGTTTTGGCCTCGCATCCACCCAAAAGGAGAGGTGCTGTGC
>NW_008609667.1:0-13633 GCF_000691845.1 Merops nubicus
ATTTTTCATCCCTTGGTTCGTGACATACTGTAAGGCTAGTAAATATAAAATACACAAGAAAAATACAAAATCCAACTCTCAGGAAAAAAAGAAAAGTTCTTATGTGACTCCCATGAGTTACCAAAGTGGATCGCTTTGGCTTTTGAAGTCATATTGGCTTTTTTTTTATCTAACTATTGTATAGTAGGCAACACTAACTAAAAAAAGTAGAGGAGAGATGGTATACTACTAAAAGATGCAACCATTTCTTTGTTTTCTGATGATTGCCAAATAAAATCAGATTGTTTTGTTGGTGAGACAACTATATCTATATAATGACATATGTAAACCCAGTTGGTGAGAATTAACGCATGATTCATTTGAGCTCTTCTTGCTTGAGCAGATGACCAGCATGCTGTTGGCATACTGCCATGATCTTCTAGAAAAGGCAGGGTGGAGATAGCTAGAGATTTAAGACGGCCCTGAACTTTAGAGCCTAAAAAATTAAAACTGATACTGTACAAAACAAAGCCTGGAGAAATTATTTAAAAGGAGAGGAGGGGAATATACAACAGCAGAATAGACTAGAAGTTTGTTGTGGTTTGAGGCTTGGAATGGGGGTGTGACCGTCCAGCGCCTAGGAGGACCCCGGGTGGGGGTGAACCATTGTATTCCCTCCCCTTCCCACACACACTCTGATAAGAGGCAGGGAGTGGGTGCTAACGGCACTCCTGCCCTGCAGCTCTGAGGTGGAGGTTGTGCTTTCATTCCGAGGGACCTTGGAACCATTTCTGAGGGTTTTGTATATTTTGCTTATTTTTTGTATTTCCCCTAATCTTTGTATATATTTTTTTCTTACCTCCCTTTTTCATTTTCTGTTCCTTGTTAAACATTATACTTCATATTTTTTTTCAAAGTTTCTCTCTCTCTCTCTCTCGGGGGGTGGGGAGGGGAGTACATAGTTCTGTTCCATGTGGGTCCTGACCTGAACCCCTTTTTACACAGAACCAGAACAAAGTTCATCTTTGAGATATATTACTAACATAAAGAGGACAAGCCTTTCATTTACATACTAAAAATCTGAAAATAAGTGTTGTAAATGAACCCATAATAATTCAGAGTTGTGAATTTCCCTCATAGTCTTGAAAAGTAATCCAAAGGTGTCGTCCAAGATGCATTTTTTTTGGGTTCTTGCTTTCTGCATTCCTTCGTACAATTAAATTGAAAACTTCATGAAATATTCACTTCTTCAATTTAACTTCAAACAACTTCCAAATAACCAAAGGAAAGAGATGATCTTATCACATAAAAGAAGAAAAGAAATATAACTGGGATTTACTGAGAGCAAGTCACTTATTTCCCTAGTGAACAACAACAAAACAATTATGTTACTGTGGTAACCATAGAGGAACATTGAAACCGACCATCAGAAAACACAGGGCCCAGTGAGGCTTGGCCTTTCCTAAATGGATGCTCTGAGAAGTGTTCGCAGCTGCCCATTCTCAGGCCAGCATCCCTTTCTGTCCCCATCCACAGTAATATTGTCGTTTAATTAAATAATGTAAGGACTGCAAAGACAGCATCCTGATACATTTCCTTTGTATTTTTCTACCTTTCCTCCCCCCCCCCATCCAGTAGATTGCTTCACCATACTCACTTCTTTCTCTCTTACTCTCATATCTGGTCTTTCACATTTCTAACTACTGTACCTCTTTCTCTTCAACACTCTTTGTCTGGTGTCCTGCTTCCTCCTGCTTTTCACACATTGTTCTATCTCTCTGTCTTCTGGATTTAGGCTACACTTAAGTCCCCCAATATGACAGTTGAGACTTCAGGTTAACCTAAATCCAGACCATTTTCTTAAAATGATACCACACAGGCCACCTAAATTCTTATTTTAAATATATTGGTATGAACATTTAGAAAGAACAAAATCCCAGAAGGTTAGGCTGAGTTGAGGAATTTAATGTTATTCAGAAAGACAATTCTAGTGTATAGGAATGCATAAGCAAATGGTTGGTATAAGCTAAAAACAGCATTTTTGCAGGTATTGCTAGCACAAAGAATTCAAGTCAGTTTGGTGCTTAGTAAGAGTGTATTTTAGTGCACATAGAAGACTGCAGAACCTGCCTAAAATATTGCAGATATACATTCCTTGTTTGAAATCAGTGTGGAATAACAGAAAATATTAAGAAAGAGCAAGTTTTTAAGGGATAGACAAGTGTTGCAACACAATTCCTAATCCCACTTTGGGAATTTGTCTCATGAGACCTGGTTTATGAAACAAATCTATTCTGCATTCATGACAGCTCATCTTCTCAGTTTCCTAGTGCAGCTGAAAGCTAGAAGCCCTTTACTGAAGAGGATTTATGGAAACCTAGATTGGACCTAGAACGTTTAAAAAGACAAAGTAACAAAAGCAAATTGCAGAATGAATTTAGTTTACAAGAGGAAAGGCAGATGCACAGTTTCAGAAGAATGTAGGATTTCTGATGACAAGATAGGAACTGGAAACGGGGATGGTCAGGATGCCAAATAACTTTTATTCTAATTTGAGAGGAAAAAAGTATCCATAAACATGCAGCTTTTCCTCACATCTGGCAAAATGTGGCAGTAGACTGCTAATGTAATTTCCCTTTTCTAAATTTAACGTAATCATATAAATTTCCTAACTAATAATTAGTTATAATGATGGTAGAAGAGATTTTTTGTGCTGATTTTTGAAATGGTAAGATGTATCTAGTTAGTCTCTTGAAAACAGTTATATGTCATGTGTCTACACAGGGGAAGTAGAGAGCCCAAGGACAGGAAGCTAGGAATTACCATGCCAATTTGGGGTTTAATTCTACATCATTCCAGTATGAGATCCTTTATGAAAGGATGCATCAAAGAGGGCAAATGAAGAATTACTTTGAAAGGATTCAACATTGCTTCCTAAACACAAAATTCTAAGCTATTTAGAGAAAACAGCTTTCATGACTGAGGATATTCACTCAGTGAAATAACACTTGCAGGCACAGACTTTGGCAGTAGAAATAATCAAGTCAGTAACTTCTTCGAGAAAGAAACTCCTCCAGAAAGGACCTTTCTTTACTTAGAAAGTTTTCTGCATTGCTGGCCACAGGTCCTGCTTACAAACTCTCTGCTACAGAGGTAGAAGAGTTTTTAGCACATCAAGCTGCTCTTCGTACCTCCTACTGCAGCATTTTAAATAACGCTGGCTGAAAATAATTTTGTGTGACAAAATATGGAATTTAAACAGAGAATTTGTAGTTATTATGAGTGTGATTGTTTGCTGGACAAGCAACACTTGATGCGGTACTTCTCCACACTTTCTGCATTTCACTGGTGAGCTCTTCTCCATACCTCCAACCCCTACCAATGTGGCTGATCAGGAACCTGACATGTAACCCCACCCCATGAGAGTGGTGAGACCCTGGAATGGGTTGCCCAGGGAGGTGGTTGAGGCCCCATCCCTGGGGGTCTTTAAGGCCAGGCTGGAGGAGGCTCTGGGCAGCCTGATCTAGTGGGAGGTGTCCCTGCTCATGGCAGAGGGGTTGGAACTGGGGGATCCTTGTGGTCCCTTCCAACCCTGACAGATTCTGATCTGTTTTAGGAGAGGACTTTGGAGCCCTGGTGGCTCGGTGGTTGGACTTGATGATCTTGGAGGTCCCTTCCAACCTAAATGATTCTATGATTCTATATAGGGCCCTGGGAGATGGAAACTTTAAATCAGGTGGCTTCATACGACAGGAACCTGCTGTGCCATTTTTCCTATACATTTCTCAGGAAAATCAGCACCATAGACTTTTTGAAGCTCAGTGAGCTTTAAGCCCACAGCAGCAAAGATGACTAGCTAGATCTGTGTAAAGCGGGAAGAATTTTAGCATTCAGTTTTCTCACCTCCTCTTGGTAAACTGTGATTAAGCCTGCCTATGGAAAGATAAAAGAAAAAAAAGGCTCCCCACACCACACACAGACTCAGAAATTCCTCTGTAGAATGGAACAAAATATTTGAGCTACAAATTACAACTTCCATTGCAGATCTGTGTCTGTCCTTTCATGTTTTGCTCTGACTCCAGGGACAGTGAGCATCTGACAAGTGTGCAAACCCTCCTTGCACTCCGAGTTACATTTTGGCCTGAGGAATCTGTCTGTTTGTAGCTTTTTGTTCTACATATACCACACTATAAAATCTGAACCTTTTTTTTTTCTTTTTCTAGACAATATAGTATCACATGTAACAAACTAGAATAGTGCATTTTTTGAGAAATGGTTTCTTTAGAAATAGAAATTTTTATCTGAATTAATTTTACTTATTAAAATATCCTAATTTTCTCTTAACTACAGTGGCCAGAGTCTACAAAAATTCTGACCATACTGTGTTAAACAAAAAAACAGGGAGGAAAAAAAAAAAAAAATCAGCGCTAAAAGCTGTTCCAAATAGTATGTAAAAATAATAGTGAACTATGAAGTATATGCAGCCTCTAACACCTGTTTTTTGTTTAGCAGTTTCTGCTTGTTTGATGTTTCTCAGTTTGTTGTTCACATTTCAAGAATTGTGCATAATTAATGTTTTGGCTCCAGTGCATTAGAAAAAAACCCCATATATTAACTGCAGATTTTGCTGGTAGATACTCACTGAAGGCTGAAAGGAAGACCCAACCTGAAAATTTACTTTTAATTACAGTCTCAGAAATTCCTGGAGCACATTTCTGAAATAAGTGGCTAAATACAGTGCAGTTCAGAGAGACTGGCTGTGACACATGTTACAGCAGAATGCTTAAACCTTGTGCAGCTGGAAGACCTTGGAGGATATTCATCAAAGGACTATGCAGTGACAGTGTAAGTGAATTTATGTTTAAATTCAAAGCCAAAGGCAATAATAATACCTAGCTATATAACTAACTTTGGCAAAGCAAACCTTCTATACAGTTTAAGCCACAGCAAACATTTTGTTTGTTTTATTTTACATTAGAAAAGAATGTTTCAAGCATGTGACATTTCAGGAGTTTGCAGCCCAGAAAGCCAACCAGATCCTGGGCTGCATCAGGAGAAGTGTGGCCAGCAGGTGGAGGGAGGTGATTCTCCCCCTCTACTCTGCTCTGGTGAGACCCCACCTGGAGCACTGCATCCAGTTCTGGAGCCCCCATTACAAGAGGGACGTGGAGCTGCTGGAGCGTGTCCAGAGAAGGGCCACGAGAATGATCCGAGGGCTGGAGCAGCTCTTCTGTGAGGACAGACTGAGAGAGTTGGGGCTGTTCAGTCTGGAGAAGAGAAGGCTCCGAGGTGACCTTATTGTGGCCTTCCAGTATCTTAGGGGGGCTACAAGAAAGCTGGGGAGGGACTTTTTAGGATCTCAAGTAACAACAGAACTAGAGGGAATGGGGCAAAGCTGGAAGTGGGCAGATTCAGGCTGGACATGAGGAAGAAGTTCTTCCCCATGAGGGTGGTGAGACCCTGGAATGGGTTGCCCAGGGAGGTGGTTGAGGCCCCATCCCTGGGGGTCTTTAAGGCCAGGCTGGAGGAGGCTCTGGGCAGCCTGATCTAGTGGGAGGTGTCCCTGCTCATGGCAGAGGGGTTGGAACTGGGGGATCCTTGTGGTCCCTTCCAACCCTGACAGATTCTGATCTGTTTTAGCAGAGGACTTTAGAGCCCTAATGGCTCAATGGTTGGACTTGGAGATCTTGAAGGTCCCTTCCAACCTAAAGGATTCTATGAGTCTATGATTCTTTTTTTGTGTTGGGTTTAAATAGTACTTTCCCTTGATATTCCACCTTAATGAAAAAGCTGTACAAAGTATTTCAGAATTATTAATCTCTTAACAAAATATTTTTTAAAAGTACAAAACTGCATAAAGGCAATAAAATACTTGGCTTTCTGTGTCACTTCTGTCTTACTAGCCTACAGATGAAGTATCTGGTCTGGTATTTTGACGGTAGGTCAGGGTACTCAAGGTGAAGCAGCACAACAGCTATGAATGTTACTGAATGGTCACCTTTCTTCCCAGACCAGATGTTACCACTCATGCTTTACTTACCTGCTTATGAGTTGTCACAACAGGCAGAAAGCATCCTGCAACACTTTACTACACAGAATTTGACCAGCCCTGCAATGGATAAATGCAAAACTTACCTTGCATAGTTTCACTGATGTGCTGGTAAACTCATTGGTTCGTAAATTAACATCTGATTCTCTCAGCTTTAAATCTAGTCAAAAGCTAAGAGTTTCAAATAAAACCATCATCAAAATAGCTATTGACCATCTTTTGTTTGGAAGACTGGTCTCACTTTTAGCTAACAGTTGAAGATACACAGGGAGCCTATGAGTCAAAACCAATGTCTTACATCTTTCACAAAAACAACGACATTGCTACTGACTTCAGTGAGTAGAGGATTTTGGTGGCAAGTCTGTGGTTGCAGACAACCATGCAGATCCCATGATAGAGGTACAGCTGGATGAAGTCTGAAATTATTACTCAAAACACAGGTTACTGTTAAGACTAATTGCTTATCACTCGATGACATAAGACTCAAATTACTGAGTTAGACTATTAAGTTTTAAATAATTATTTAAAGCAAACAGCTTCTTTCTATTTGAATATAACATATTTTTATTTTATCTGGCAGAGACTGAACTAGGGAAAAGGACATATAATGTTTAAAAAGCCCCTTTTTATTTTGGTAACTCTGATGTCACCACCTTAGTGTAATTAGAAATTAAAAAGTTATAGAAAATAATTTGGTTTACTTTGTTTCTCTAAACCCTGTCTGATAACAACTGTAGGGATTTAAAGGAGTAATAATAACTACTTTGTATACATCTAACATTACTCCTTTTTGAGGTAGATTTGTATTACTATAAAATATTAGAGTTACATCATGAGCTCTATTGACTTCAGAGGAGTTGTAACAGTTTGCTTTAGGGGGGTAGTGAGCTGTAAATTTACAAACAATATATCAGATCATGAATCAGACTAATTGTCAAGACTTTCATTATGAAATTTCAGCTTTAAAATGCTGTTTAAAATGTTGCTCACATTCCATTCATGACAATCTGCTGAAGTGAATATTTTTTATTGTATGAGCACTTGTAATTTACACATTCTTGAAGCTTCAAGTTTTGTATGGAACTAAATAATTTGAAAGTTATTGAACTGGAAAATCTTGCAAAGGAATGCACCTGAGAATCTACAGCTTGAAAAAGCTAGAAGCAAGGGCCAGCAGCTTAACATACACTCTTCTTGAGATGATGTTTTTGAATGAGAAAGGATGTGCCAAAGCTTAGTACTTACACATCCTTCTACTGATGACATCTTGATTTTAAGCTCATATTTTACCTGGGAGTGCATTTTCTTTCAATTGTTTGTTCTTCAAGGAAGTCTGTAAGTCAGTCATAGGAAACAATATTTAGATTGACAGGAAATTTACACCTTAACTTTCAGCCTTCTTAGCACATGTTTACTGGCTTAGCATGAGAATTATAATTTAAATGATATAAATATTGGAACTGTAGATTGCTGAAGATAACAGTGAAATTTGGACAATAACATTGTCCAAAATGCAGTCCCAGTTCCTTCATTATAGTTGTATTCCTATTATCTATCCTGGTTTGCTTAGAAATAATCTGCATATATCCAAATCCCATTTTAAAACACAGTGAGTGAGGGTATGAACCTGTGTACAGGATGTGAGACTTCAGCTTGCATCAGATTTGCTAAAGTCAGACACAGGATAACAAAGCCAGCTGTTACGTCACAAAAAAATATTTTCTATTGTTTCTACCTTAGTAATTGATATTACATTTGGGAGTAAAATTAATATTTCACCATTAACACTTCTGTGATCATTTCTCTGTGCATATGGAGATGCTTCTTCATGATTACAGCGTGCTCAAGCACGTGAAAGTCTCATGTCATCCTCTACTTTCAAATGATAAATACTGCCCGTGTATGTGTATGTGAATTCAAATGCTGTTCAAAAAGAAAATGCTATTATTTACTTTTAGAGATAACAACATGACAGTTGAGAACCCATTGGCACCTGACTTGTTCCAATTCTGGGACAGGTGGAGAGGGAATACCAGAGGTTTGTACAATAGCTCTGGCAGAAGATGGATGTACTTTCCACAGGATAATCTAATGGAGAATGCTGGAAGCAAAACTGGTGAGAGGACATGACATATAATGCCAGCAATGTAACTTGTATCTTATGACCCGTTACAAAACCTGACAATTTGAGAGATTTGTATTCCAATATTGATAGTATTTTCACCTACCTTTCTCTTTCCATCCGGCAAACAGAAGCCATGAGTTAATAGTACTTGCAATATCAAGGTTTACTGATGCCTTCTGAATACTGTCCATACAGTAACTTCTTCTACAATAAAAAAACCTTTCCCTGTTCTGTTTAGCTAACTTCAGGGAGAGAACAACCACCTTTGCAAATAAAAGCCCAATACTTCTGTTTTCAATTAATAGCCAGCAGAGTTATATCTTTTAATGTAGAGCATCTTCAGCACCTATTTGCCTCAGAAAAAAATAATGCACTGTAACCACAGATCCTTTCTTTAGTATTTGAGTACTTAAAAAAAAAAAGTAATAGCAAGAGCACAAGTGACCATAGGCATCTGTGGTCCTGATGTTTCTTACTGTCAAGCATTTATCTACACAGGACAATCCAAGTAGAATTGACCTGGCTGCCAGTATTTATCATTCACTCCTCAGAAGAGGTAGACAAGAGTCAAGAGACAAATTGTTTTTTTCCCTTTTCACGTGTTGAGCATGAATCAGGTGTAGTAACTAGTATTTATAACTATACTGTCTTTTCTCTACATGATCATTTCCTGTTATTTCTCTGAACTGAAGAATCAAGAAAATCTATTACAATAAGGAAAAAAAATCTATATTAAAGATTATTTCACTTCAGGTTTAACGTAGCACATTGAGAATACGGAAGAAAGCAAAACAAATGGAAACTAGAAAACTTACTCTGAGCCATTAAATCACAAAATGTTACTGAGATACTGGGAATTTAATACCCAAATGTAAATACAAATTTAAGTTTTAATCTGAAAGAGCTTCTAGTTACTTCGCCTTTTTTTTTTTTTGAATAGGCAGATACTACAACATATCTATTACATAACAGTGTATTGCTATGTGTATCATGATGACATAGTACAATAAATTCTACTTTTCTAAAATATTTAATCTCCTAAAAAGTACTTTTTTTTTGGCATCTATTACTGTAGATAAAAATGAAAGGTGGCTTTCTAAGGGGATATTTCATCATGAAGAGTTTTGTCAAGATGATTTCAAGACAGAAACGCTTGTTTAAAAAGTTTAATCTAAACAGAAATATTACTGTGGAACTGATCTGAATTATTTAATATTAAATGTAACAGAACAGCACTATTTAAAAAAACAAAAACAAAACTACTGAAAAATGAAGTTGTGCTATTTCAGTTCATAAAACATATACTGCCTGGCAAGTTAAACCATGGCGAGCATGGTTTTGCATACTTTGGTGTATGCAAATGATGAAATTACATACAGGGCGATCAAAGACAAGTTTGATCATTAGGAATCTAACTTACATCACCATTTTAGTGAGACATCTTCTGAACTTGCTTGCCCAAATTAAGATGCACTGTACTTTGAAGTTTATTTAAGCAAATTTTGATCAAAATTCCCACTTGTGAAATAGATCTGGAAACTGAGAAGGAGGAAAGAGCTCATTTTTAAAGGTATTTAAGCACTTACTCATCTCTATGCAAATTCTTCTAAGACTCTTCTGTTGATTTCATTACCTACTGTCTTACACGTATAAACAGGAATTTAACTGTCTAAATCCTTTTTGATATCTCAGGTGTATCTGCATCTACAATTCACAAAATTTTGTCCCAGATACAGATGGAATGAAATCTGATTTTTATGGTTTTTTTTCAGGATCTTTACTGAATATCAAACTCCTTAGAAATTTAAATGTCTTATCTATTGTGAGTCTCAGTTATACTACCAGCACCTTCATCACCTTCATTACAGTTAATTAACAATGTATAATACTAATTGCACTCAACACACAAGATTAGTTTGCAGGTGCACCTCTTTTCTAAAGAAAAAGTGTGAACAGTGTTCTGTTTCTTAGTTAACCAATAGCAGTGACAGCAATTTTTTTTTTATTTGGTTCAAATAGTTCTGTCTAAAGAATGGGGTCTGGGGTTTCTTTCGTTCCTTTTTTTTATATTTTCCCCTCCCTTCCTTCTTAATTCCTATCTTCCTAGTAGGAAAATCAGTCAGAATCTTCAGATACACTCTCAGTTCCATCCAGGCAGTATGGATAAAAGTTTTATCAAGTCCACAGAGTGGGCCGATTACTCCCAGAATACCATTATTCAGAAAATAAATTTTTGAAAGAAAACAAAGTATTGAATGCATTGCCCCTCAGGTGCTCACCTGACTCAACCTGAGAACCCTCCTAAAATGAGAATATCTCAGATCCTTACACAGTGTTGTATTTTATTTTTTTTTGTCAATGGTGCCATGTGAGCTCTTGGACTGCACGTGACTTGAATGTGACCAAGGTATCACTTTATACAATTCCACACTGCTAGTTTACCAGTGACAAACCTTCCAAAGCCTGATTATCAGTGCTGGCACAGGAAAGAGACTGCACATGAACATAAATAGTTAGCCATATATCCTTCAGGAAAAACACCCACAAAGGAGGACTAACAGTCAGGGGCAGTTGTCCTACATACCCCAAATAATAAATACAAATTATTTATAAAACTACAATAATATGGGAATATTCTACTCATCTACAGTCTCTGTTATGCTTTGCTGTATCAACAGTATTTGAACCTTCTGTGCTATAGTAATGTTGTTTCATGTATCACCATGACACTTCCCAAGCTATAGAAATATTTTGGAGTAAGTTATATATAAAAATTTTCTTACCTCAATATTTTTGACATACAATGAAAGCAGCTATCTATATTTGCATTGATATTGAGGTAGTTTAGACACTAAAAACTCTGCTTTTATCAGAAAAGGCTTCCTCTACAGTCTTGGTCCTATTCCACTCCCCAAGGGCTGGGTCCTCTATTGGCTAGGAATTAGGTTCCTCGTAATGCCTCCATTGGCATTTCCTTCAGGAGACTCTTACTATTTGTCCGTGTATTCTATCACAAGCACCTTATACAACTCTTGCAAAAAACAAACAAAAAAACAAAACCAAAAGCACACTTATAACTATGTTCAAATTGAAGTTTCACTGCACACTTTTCTCTCTTTCCCAATATCTTGTAGATGTCACAAACCCATTCCAAGACAATGATATCTTGATTCACAATCTGATTGAACAGCTAAACTATTTGTGAACAATACTGCTTTCTCTATTGTTTGATTTCCTTGTTGTTCACACTGCCAAAAAAGAAGAAAGTATTTCAGATTAAACACATCTGCTGAAGTATTTTAAAAACTCATTCCTACATATATTGCTTTGAGACAGTGCCTGAAGTTTTCCTCTTTCTAACTGCACAGAGCTAAGGAAGTTGGTTTTCTACCTTCCTAGGAAAGCCAGAATAATTTTTCCTCTTCAGTGTGATAAGGCAACCCAGAATGTAAATCTGGAATGACTATATGCCATAAGATGCCTTTGATTTTACTTCTATTACCAAAAATATTGCATTATTAGAAATCTGATCATGATAATCATAACTGGCAGCCCTGAACTTGTAATACTGTTACACAGTTTTTCATGGCTGTGACATCTAACACAGCAGAATAAGTTAATCTTCTTTATATATATGTATATATTTATACTTCTGTACAAAACTACATACACCTCTATGTTTTTTCCTCAGATCTTACTCCATGAATTTCAGAAGGAAGATAAATACAAAGTAGAAACATAAAGAATATGTTAAAAATGTAAAAAAAACAAGTTTCTGACTTGGATCATTCATATGAAGCCATTTGACTACTCTCATCACAGCTTAGGACGTGATGACATCATTTCTCTGAACCTTCATTATTTGCAAACGACAGAAAAATCTTCACACTAAAATATAGAATAAGTGTTGTAGCAGATAACCACATTTACCCCCTCTTGCACAACGCAGAAGTATAGAAAGCAAATCCTAATTGCAAACTGTACCATTATCACCTCACATAAATTGTAATTTTAACAGACTGTATTTTTTAAGGTAGTCAGGTTTCTTATTAGTAACCTAAAATAACAGAGACTGAAATCCATGAGATTATTTAATCCTGATAACCATGCCTCTGCCAAGAAATAAATAGTTAAGCTGTGGCCAGATTGGTTTTTTTGTAACTAGTGTCATTATTTGGTAACTGTTTTTAGGAGAGTTTAACCTCAAATTTTATCTTTTAATGTATGAGAGCTACTAGTTATTGATTGTTTCTTAACCCAGTTTCACTGAGATTTTATGTATAGCATGGGAAGGCAATCTTTTCTAGGAAGGGAAAAGCTTCCCCGTGCATTCTTCTCCACACAACCTGAAGAATATCTTTCCTTTGCTTAAGATCTTTACTGCTAAACCATTTTGATGGTAAGCAGAAGGAGAAGGGAGCAGCAAGATGAGCACAGTTAGAAGGCACAAGAGGCTAGAGAATGCTGCAGTAGGGGTATCATAAAGAGTATGGAGATAACATTAAGATGCTTCTACAAGCTTATGTTGTGTAAATATACACCAGACCCCTCAGAAGCTTTCCTATCTAAGCCTGATTAACAAACATTGCAATTCTGTTTTGAAGGGACAACTTCTACCATAGTACACTCCTCACTGAGTTTTACAGGTTCTTGTATGCTGGGCAAAACAATGATGTTTAAAGTGTCCTGCAAGCAGGGTTTTTTTCTCCTATCCCTGTTTAAGAGGGAAATACTGGAGCAGGTGTCACAATAAACCAATACGATTAAAAAGTCTCTTTTAACATTTATGTCAGGAACGTACAGTGATCCTATGAGCCATTCAGATTTTCTTTAGAACAGTGACTTGTACAGAAGTGAGGATAAGGGTACAGTTACAGGAATAGGCAGATCACCCAACCCTTCTGTCCTGCACCTGCGTGGGTTTACACACAGAAGAGTGGTCAGAGTAAGACTATTTTACTGAAGAGTTTAAAGCATCCCTGCTGCCAAGGGAGAGATTTTATTATTTCCTGACCAAAAGAAACTGTTACTATTTAAAATTATGTGGCTCTTGCTTCTTGTCTGTCAAGTTGCTTTAAAAGCGTCCTTTCTTAGGAAATATTTTTTCTCTTCCCACACTGCAGTTCAGCATGCAGGAACAGGTTAGGCATATATACTTTGCCTACTTGACTCCCTCTCCTGTCAAGACTGGCACACCTTAGCCTCCCTTATTAAGGTCTCTGTGGGCACACTGTTGGAAGGCTGCAGTTTCATCCACTGATGTGCCTGTCACACAGTTAATTCAGATCAGGGCTCCTCTCACACAAATCCTCCAGCTGAAGGACACGCTTTTAAATCTTATTTTAAAGCAGAAGACAAAATTCTGGAAAACAAGACAGTCCATTCACACTGGCATCGATATGGTGTGGAAACACATGCTGCTTCCAGGAACCGACTATGGGCCTGGACTTATGCATTTAAAAATCTGTCAAACAGCTTCA
>NW_008609667.1:13664-21657 GCF_000691845.1 Merops nubicus
AAGTACAGAATTTACATAAAATGAGGAGAGCCTGAATGGAAAGATAAGGCAGGTTAAAAAATGGATGAGTTCTTTAACATTCCTCATGCACAGCCTTCTCTGTTTTTTAATAAAGCAGCAGTTTAGATCATAGCATAGGCAGTAGAAGTATTTTCTCTCTTATAACTATTTTATTTTTCTGCTGACATGAGGAAAGCTATGTGAGATACTGCCTTGTACAATAAACTGATAGTGTATGAACCAGTTCAACACTATTTGTGAAGAACTGTATTTAATTTAAATGGAAAGATTATTTTCTTAACCCCTATGAAATCCCCAGAACTATTACTAAACTGGAATAATAATTTTAGTTGCATAAAAGAACATTTTTTCCTAAAAGAATGAAATTTGCTTCTAACAGTCATTTAAATAGTCATAAGAGGATAAAATACTACTGTTTTGGTATGTTCTTTCTCTAACAGGTTTGAACATTATTATCCAGCCTTTGAGTCTTCATTTAGAATTCTGTCAGCACTAAAGCACAATGGAAATTTCCGCTGAGTCCTGTTTTTTTGAGAACAGATACGCGGAGAAATAATGGAATTATTACTTCAATAAATAGGAAAATAACCTATGCTGGTGACTTACCACAATGGTTGAGGAGAAATACTGAAATTGCTCTCAGACAGCGGAAGTGTACAGACTCTGCACAGTTCTGCATCCTGTACTTCCCTGTCCAAGTCTAGAAGAGACAGATTCTGAGCTGTTATCTGAGCCCAGCTGTGCTAAAGCATGACACAGTGTCCAAATTTGAAACCTAATCAGTTCATTATGCCAGATTCAAACATTCCAACTTCCAGTTGGAAGTCCCCTCAACTCACGTAATCACTATTGTTACTGTAACTTCATGGCTTTTAAAATTATCCTTACAGTGCACCAAAGAGAGATGACCATCTTCCTCTTGCTTTGAGCTGTCATCCATACTCCTTGAATTCCTGCCTGCCTCCTGTATCTTAATTAAAAGCTCATTTTCCTTCTACTGGAAATCCCACCTAAATGTTATTCTGGTATTTCTCATCACATTTACTTCTACTAGCTTGTTCCTCCTGCTTTTCTCCATCATGTCTCTTTAATGTTCTCCATTTTATTGCCTTCTGCAGTTTGCCTTTGGACTTATGCTCTTCCTTGGGTTTGCCATTACAATTAACACAGATCGTGGTCACAAATTTGGGCAGAAGTTGCAGCTAAAGTACCACTGCCCCTAATCAAATGTGCTCTCAACCTGTACTAAGAGATCACATGTGGATTCCATGGAGAGATGTCTTTGCCATGCAGTAAGAAGCAGGACAGAAGCCACAGCAGATGTAACCTTTACCAGGCATGGTAGAGTTTGAATTACACACATCTGCTAGAAAGTCTCTGACTGTGTGAGGTTCCGTGTTAGAATGAACATTTCATAGGTTTTAGTAAAATAATTATTTTTATTGTTCTTGAACAATGTACTCAGGAAATATTAGTCTTTCAGTAGTTATGGCTGGGACTAAAAAGTTTTCATTAGGCAATACCTCCTTCTGGAGATCAGGTGGCTTAAAGGCTTGAGCCAGAGGTTCCACTCAGATCAGCTGTAGTGACTGACAGTCAGAAATGGCCTTATCTTTCATTAATTGCTTCAGAACCTATTTATAATACTAAAGTATATTACATCTCCCGATAATAAGTTTCAAAATGCAGATCACGCTTTCTTTGAAAAAGTCACTATTGTCTTTCAAGCCCCATCTCTAATAATGTTATGTGTTCGACTGGTTTTGCATTATAACCCATACTGACTGATCATTCTTTATTCATGTGCTTCATCTTATTAATTAATGTATTGGTATGTTATTTCCACAAATTGGTTATATAAATCAGGCTGAGGAATCTTGTTCTACTTAAGGAATTATTCTGTACATGGGAAGGTTATAGTGTTTCTTTATGACTTTCAAAAATCTATTATCCATGTATTTCAGAAATTGAGCACTGGCATTATGATATTTCTCCATTTACTGTTTAATAATTTTGAACATGTTAGCATTTTTTCACCTGCTGCTTATCACTGAGTTGACATTTTTTTGACAGCTACTTGCAACAATTCTCAGATCTTAATTATAAGCATGTCATTTAGAGTGTATCTCCATATGTCTACACAGGCACATATTGATACTCACACCTTTAGGGTCACTGTATTTTGGAGATACACACAACTCAGCCACTTGGATCTGCCACAGACCTTGCAACGGTTTGATGGCAGCCCTAAAATTCAATATTCTGAATAATTTTCCAGCAGCAATTTGTCATTAATCTAAATGCTAATGATTCTGGCAGTAGATACCAAGACATAAATGAACATAAAACAGAGGGGAATAGTTTTGCTGAAGTGCTTTCTTCCTTTCAAGTTTTCGGAAGGGATTTTGTGGTGCAGCAACTCTTCATGCATTCTAGCTACACACAAGTCCATTTGCTGGAGTCCAACCATGCTGTTTTGGTTCTCCCTCATGCAGGAAACCTAAGAGGTCTCCAAATGCTGGTCGGGGATTCATGGATTTCAGGAGGCTCAGCGAAGAGATATTTTCTTGTCTGTTCAGCTCCCATTATCACACATTTTATGAAGACTTAAAACCGAAAGAGACCACCAAATTCCACACATCACATCCTTAAACAGCCCAAACCACAAACACCAGGTAATATTTAATATACAATATCTAAGGCATAGATGATAAAGAAGAAATTATGTGGAAAACTGTGTATACAGCAGCCAAGACTTTGAATTTCTAGCAAACTCAAGATGCTATCTATAAAGGAAAGGAAATTATGCTAAATAGGACAAGCAGCAAATAAATTTGCATGTCTAGCAGGGCATAGTAAATTCACAGATGTCTGCAAAGTGTTTATCTTCAGGTGAAAAATAAAGATAAATCTCACCACAGGAAAACAAAATGAAAAAAATGGCTTCGAAAACAGCAGATCTGTCACTACAAGCAGATAAAAAGTAGCAAGGACATACTCTTCTTAATGTGCTCTGCTGAGGTGCCCTTCACCACTCCCACACTCCCAGAATTTCCTCAGGAGACCTTTTTACAGTGAAGTAGGTTAATGTAGCTGATTTTTTACCTATAAGTACACCAAAAAAAAAAAAAAAAAAGACAAAAATCACGATCCTATCCACTGATTTCACTGTGAGGTGTCCATTAGTAGCAGTCAGGTAGTGGCAGCACCTTACACCAACATGACCCACATAATGAGAATCACAAGTGAAATCCCAATTCGGTGTCAGTAGTATATTAATTGGATCAGTCCATCTTGATGGTATCACTATTTCCCTTAGAAAAAGGATGTGGCTAGATGGGCAATTGCCAAATAGAAGTGATTTAAAACAAAATGTGCGATCTACTATAGTAATAGCATAGCTTGATATCACAAAACCAGGAGAATGGACATCATTGGAATGAATACACGTACACAGTCCCATTTATCCTTCTCTTTGTGAAATTCACTATTGCTTCATTGAACAGATTGTTTCTCACTAAGTCAAGGAAAAGAATGTATCAGACACTATGATAAGTGTAATCTGAGGAGAAGAAAAGAAGGCAGGCATTTCACTTCAATGTCTGCAAAGGCCAGAGTGCAAGAAGAAAGTTTTGTCTTGACTAGCCTCTCAAAATCCAAGAAAAATAGAGTGTATGTTGCTAGAGTCACTAGTTGCAAGTGCTTAATTTATTTTTCAAAAACATTTTGTTGTTCATATTACAAACATCACATAACACAAAATGCTGCCAACCTCTAAAAATATTCAAATTAGCACATTTTTTTAATCACATATAGCTTTAGATAGCTAGAAATAGTAGCTTTTGTATGGATTGATGATTAAATTTTAACTACTTCACTTAAAAATGCTAGACATAACCATCTGAAGCAGAAGTTGAAGATGAGGTTATGCATGCTCCTTGCAAGCCCATCTGGAGGACTCACAAGCCAACAGTCTAAACTACTTCCTTTGAATTTGAGGAGCACAGTATGCTTCAAGGAACACAAGCCACTACAGTTTTATGCAAGTTCCAACCTTTCCCTTGTGCACAAAATCAATTGGAAACTGAACTGCAGTGCCAAGGCATCGCCTGATGTGAAATACCACTCTCCAGTTAAGCACCAGATCCATCCTTCTCCTAAGCTGGATCTACATAGGCCCTGCGACCTTTGCCTTGCTGGGGCCTTTCCTTGGCTAGGATCAAAGCTCAGATGTGTAAATAGGGGTGGGGAGCAGCCATCACTCTGCAGCTCCCGCGCAAGGGCTCCTCTCCCCAGCCCCCATCCACGAACAATAAAAAGGAAAAATAACTCATCAGTTAGAGGCTATAATTTTTATACTGCTCCATGAACGGTAACAATAAACAATGTCCTTCAGGGCTTGCCCATGGGCTCAGTGAGATTTGCCCACAGTTATTTCCTTCTCTGCAGCAAACCAAGGGGCACACAAACATTACTGCCACCAGTTCTCCCATTTCATCAACTAGTGAGGTGGAGACTCTTTATTGGCCTTGGAAACTGTGTAGTTTGTCTCCTAGTTCTACAGGATATGTTTTAAAAGATGAAAAATGTTACAGCACAGGAAATAACTAATCTACATGTAAGTGCAATTTATTTCATTGCTAGTGTATTGGTTCCTATACAAATACCCAACCCTAAGATCATTAGGAGTTATTGAGACAATCTGAAAACACACGGCAGTGTCAGGCTGCCCGAATCACTGATACTAGCAGGACTAAGGCAGGTTACTTTTCCTTTCAAGTTTATTTCCTCACTTGGGTTAAACTCTGAAACAAGCCCTTTGATGCAATAAAAGACACAAGAACTGTTCAGTGTTTACTTCAAAGAGAAAATATATTTTAGATTTTTAAAAGACGTTTTGTGATAAGCACGAAAAATGCCAGAACTGTGACTTTAGCTAAAACACAAAACTCCATAGTCATTATCTATCAGCATTATAAGTACCTAAAGGAAAGTGGAATCCATTAGTCATGCAGTAATTATGGAATACAGCATTAAACTTCAGTTCTTTGAAAGCAAGGTCAAAATTTTTAGAAAATGACACTAATTGCTAGCATGCATCGTCATGGCTGTCATTTAATTTTCATGCCAGATGCAAGAAAGCTCAAGGATCAGGTCAGACTGTTGAACTAGCATTTCATCAACCTTGAATATTGGTTGAAAAAATAAGATTATGATATAGATAAATCATAAAAATGTATATAGTGATAAATAAAAAGAAATTGCCAGTTTTCACTGTTTACATTTGAAGATGAAGGAATTCATGTATTTAAATTACTTTTCCAAATAATCGTTTTAGCTAAGAATATAAAGTAATAAAAATCTGGAAGAAGGGCTGTGAGTCTCAGAAAATTAACTGATAATAAACACAGAGAAAAGACTAAACAGGTAAGGGAAATCTAAAAAAGGTGACACTGTTCCCTGGTTCCCAGTACTGCACAAAAATCTTACTTGGAAACTACCACTGTACCTACATTTTAAAAAATAGTCTGCCTATAAGTATTACCAGAGCAAAATTATTAAAGCAAGCTCAAATACATTCTTCTAAGTTATTAAACAGGGAGAAACAAATGTTTGAAAACATAATTTTCTCCAAGAAATGTGATTCTTCCACCCTGGTCTTACTTATTTTTTTTCCTTCAGTTATATATACAAAAAAATTAACATACCTCCCCCCCTCAAAGAAAAAAAAAAAATTGAAATTGTCTGAGTCAGTTCTTACACTGACATAAAAACATGCTGATATAAACACAGTCATGATAATTTATATAAGCTGTAGAATTTTCTTTTATTAAACTCAGTTGCTGCCAGCCTGTTTTGTATAAACAGCTCTATAAACAGAGATCTGTTAATCCAGCATTTTAACATGAAAGAAGCACCACTGTTACTTCAAACTCAAAACTTCAAGAAAAAGAAAATCTCAGAAATGAGTGGAATATTTATCCCATGTATTCTAAAAGAACTGTCTCAGAAAATATTTTGGAATATATACATATTTAAACCATAAATCCTGATGAATGACCACAAGGGATTTTTCATAGCAAAGAGATGCAAGAGGTGGTTGTTTTATTGCTGTTGGTAAGACATATTCAAGAGGATAGCTGCTAAGAAAGCATTTGAGAAAGGTCACACCTGAGCCTTCACTACGAAGAATTTTAATGAAGACCCTAGCAGTCAGCAATTAAGTTTGCACATCTGAGAGCTTTACAATACAGACTGGAGAACCGCCTCAAACTACATACATTTATTTATATGGCAACTGTTACAGTCAGGAGTTCATTTTTTTTTTGGTTTGTTTCAGAAAACCAACGACCTTGTACAGAAACCAGGAAATGTAAATATGCTCCTGCCCTGGAAGATTCAACTGTTCCCTGTAATCATACCCTATAGATGGGTGGTGGGCCTACACCAGACATTCTCTCACAAGCGACAGTAGTAGCTTAAGATAATATCAGAACAGACTCTTCAGTTAAAGCAAGCGGAAGCATATAGTAACAGTTTAAACTTGAAGCCTAAACCTAAATGCTTCTCAACTGCCAAGGTATAAGACAGTTTCTTCTTTTTGGCACAAACAGCATGAGACAGAGCCAGTCCTTTAATAAGCAATGGATGCAGCAGATTCAGACTCACATTATCTCAAATTATAAATTTTCACATTTATCTTAAACCACAACAAATAATAAACGCAGCAAACAAAACAGAACCTGAACTGAGGCAAGGGAAGCCAGGCACTGCCAAGGACAATTTTTTCTACTTCTTTCTAACCTGTCATAACATTTCCACTGCAGCACTAGCAGCCAGCTCAACCTGTCACTACATGTTCGGGGCTAAAAATCTGAAAAACTCAAGACACATGCAGTCAGGATACTCACAGCACCAAACAAAACAAGCTTTTCAGGGTAGTGCAGCACAAGGCCTATGGCACTTCACTGTAGTGCCGGGCGAGAAACAGCTGCCCCAGGTTCGGAATGAACTAGGTCCCGCAGTGACTGGCCTTAAGCAATCCTGCCTGTTTATTCCTCACACACCTGGGGACACAGATTACCAAGCAGAGTTGGTCCAGGGCAGCCAGCAATTGCATGACAGCCCCTCTACATTGGCTCTTCTTGCAGCAAGTGAGTGCTGCAGCTTGCCCAGCTGTGGAAGGTGACTAGGAGACACCACGCTCTGTTCCTGCTCCGTGATACACCTCACCTCATAACCTCGTAACATCTCCACACAGCTTCATCTGCTCCCCTGTTCCTTCTTCCTCCCAGAGCTTTGCTCTGCTAGAAGAGCATCTTTGGTTTTCTGATGCTTAGCTCAGTTTTTAATCATTCGTCAATCTCTTGATTCTCTGACCTTTGTTTCTGCTTGCTCCTGTTTGCCCCTGAATGGTGCTCTAGGGATCTCTGGGGCCTGAGAGACACGTTTTGCAATATGGATTACAAGCTCCTTAAATCCTAGTTCCACCATGGAAGTGGTAGTGTGGACAAACTAGTTCACTGTCCAAGACACGCAGACATGCTTCTGTTCCCCTAGGAGTTCTGGCTGAACATTTTCCAACCATTTTTCCAGACTGAGGCATTAGTAATTCACTTAAGATGAACGAGTGAAGAATATGCCTCCTTGAATAGTGTAGAATGTACTTACAGACTTCAGCCAAATCTGGAATGTGACCAACACACAGTAGTAAACTAAACAGATGATCTCTCCTGAGCAATTAACTTGGTAGCTCAAAGTGGACTGGTGCTGTAATCATACTTTCTTTATGAATATTGTATCACATCTTAATTACTTTAGCAAAGCAGTGAGAAACAGGAGTAGTATTTTTCTCAGTTATTGAGTGGAAATAAGAGATAAAATACTGCTATTTGGTAATGACAGTATGATCTAAGGTGCACAGCACCCTTGATCCTTCAGTCTTCCTCAGAATCATAGAATCATAGAATCA
>NW_008609668.1:0-4188 GCF_000691845.1 Merops nubicus
TCAGGCCCCCGGGAGTGCGGGTCTTCTGTCAGCGTCACAAAACAAAGACACGTACAGGTGGTTTCCACACGGCAGCGCGATGCTCTGTGGGTGCTTACAAGCCATTTGACTCGGAAAGCGTGGATGGGAGCACGCGGAGCTCGGCCTTGGCCGAGAGGCTGCCCGAGGGGCTGGGCCCGGGGCGGGGCCCGCTGCCCTGGCAGCTGGGCTCCGGCCTCTGCCGCATTCTCCTTCGGGGACCTAGCTCTGCTTGCACTGCTCTCGCAAATGAAACAAAGGACTTCGTACCCGTGAAAAGCAAGGTGTGAAAATACAAGGTTAAACGTTACGACTTTTTCTAACTGTTTGGATAGCATTTTGCAATGCGGTGCCAGCAAAGGACAGTTAGCTTTGCGTCACCATAGCTGAACAGGAGTTGCAGATGCTCAATGAACAGAAGCCTTGTTACTTCTAGTGATTTGGTACTCAGAGAAGTGATTTCAATTACCAGTAAAAGCTCCTCGGTTTATCAGACACAGCATGCCCCAGCTCTGCTCCTGGACACTGTGACGTGCCTTCTGGTCCGTCCATGGCTGCCCCAGGACTGCGTGGCTGGGCTGGAATGGGGCATTCACCAGCAGAACAATGAAAAGTTGACAGATAACTTCTGACCCTAACCCTAACCCTAGCATATTTCACATTGCAAGGGAGAAAGTGTATCTAACCCAGTCATGTTTACCTGATCTCTTAGGATATGTCTTTCCAAATGTGTGCAATGAAATCTTTGGCCAACTGCAAAAAGATTATCTTTACTGTACTGTTTAACAGAATTTCTCTCACTGTTTTTCCTGTGAACAAGCAAAAAGCATAGTGCCACTTAAATGTGTGAGTCAATCATCTTGCCAGACAGCAGACAAATAATACTGTGTCTGTGTAATTTGGGATGCTTAATTCCATTTTAGAAACCCACATATGCCTTTTCCAGTTACAGATATTTTTCTGAAAAAACAACACTTGACATTTTCCGCTTTGTATTTCAGTTCAAAGATGATGGTTTTGTTTACTGTAAAGAGTGGGGAAGAAACTGAAGCAATTGCTTCTGAGTGTTTCCAGTGAAGAAGTATCCTTCCATCTCCAGTGTATATCTGGCCAGAAAATCATGCTGAACTTTGAAGCTATAAATTGATTTATTATCAGAAAAACAAAGCCAAATAGGAAAAAACTAAGGTCAGTAGTTTTGAAAGTTTTTTAAGTTGGCATTTCCTTGAAGCTAAGTTGAAAGATTTGAGCTGGTAATTTTTTGCAAAACGAATATGTTAAGAATATCTCAGTTAATAATTGCTCTGTAAAGACATCATATTATCATATTGTAGAAACTAGAAAAGCCTGTAAGCTTTGCAGACCAAAAATATAAGTTCAATAAGCACAGGAAAAGTTGCTGGTAAAGCAGATGGAACTTGAATAAATGCTTGTATCTCAATAGCTTTGACTTTTTTTTATTATAGCTTTCTTTTATTTTTATTCATTCTAGAGTCCTAAGTCCTTATCTTTGCCTTAGGTGGTGTATGTATGTACCGTGCTGTGTGCTGTATGTAAAATGATTTGTAGAGTACAAACCGCCTGGCTTGCATGTGACTAATTTCTCATACTGTTGATGTTTACATTGAAATCGAGAGGACTATTCATAGTGCACACATGTGCAAAATAAATGACTTATTGTCAGATGATTATAGATCTAATGCCTTGCATAAGAAGCACCAGTAACTCTTCCAACTTTTTTATCCCTTCAAGCATTAGATTTAGTATGTCATTTAGTATCTCATAATTTAAGACAAAACAGAAAAGCCAATCCACAATAGTAAGTAATGTCTACCATCTAGGCATAAACTTGTCAAGGTGGGTTGCTGGGTTACTTGTTTGGTTTTCTCCTGCTTCTATATTTTTTTTTCTGCCTTCTGTTTTCATCAGCTAGATGTAAAACCTTGGAGTGCAGTTGGAAAACAACTGCAAAAATAGCACTGAAAGGCTGCTTTTCAGTTATTCCTCTAGGTTCCATATCAGCTGCACTCACCACAATAAAAAACATTCTAATTGCCATTCCTGTAAGTTCTCCTTGGCATCTGATAGGCAAGTGGTATTCTTTCTGGCTCATGAATCATCACTGGAAATAAATAGTTCTAGAATAGAAAATGGGTTGATTGTGCATGAGCCAAAACAGAATCCAAAACAGAAGAGCTTGTGCTCTTCACCGTGCTGTCTCTGCACTGGGAAGAGGAGTGCGTAGTAGTAGGTGATGTAAGTGATGCCAAATGAAAACAGAGATGTAGTGAGAAGCAAAGGCCGTGCTTTTACCCTGTCCCTTTTTCCATGACGATTAAACATATTTTGCCATAATTAGCAGAAATTACTTATTATCTGTCAGGTGCCATACGAGCTTACCAGTGCACCAGCAAGGAGTACTGGGCCGAACGCGCAAGCCCGGCACGTGGCACTGCAGGTGTGCCCTGGGCTTGCCAGCTAGAGCAGGCACCGGTCTACGAGTGCACTGCCGCCCCGTGAGAGCTCTGAAGTCTTCAGGAGCAGGGAAATGGTTTGTGTCGGAAGTCTGAGGATTGGCTTTTCTGGCCTTTTTGCGTTTTTCTGCTTGCAGTTCCAAGAATTAAAGTGGCTATTGCAGTCATACTTGTTTTTGAGGATGGCCAGTTCTGAGTTGTTTTCTCTGCCCACAGTCAGTCCCAGTCCTTCTGCATCATTTCTTGTTAGAGAGGCTGGGCAAAGCAGGAGGCTTTAGGAGCACTAAGGAAATAACAAACTGTATGGAATTGGGAAATATCAAGAAAAGTTTTCACATAAACAGAAGTAGCACATAAATAGAAACAGTTATCACATAAACAAAAGCATACCGTGTAAAATAAACACATTTGAACACAATTACCCATATTACTATACACAAAAAGCCATATGGAGACATAACACATAAATAGATTACACTTTCTTGTGGAAGCTGCTTGTCTTTTCTGCTTTTAAAGTGTGGGAAGGTTCTGTTTAGTATAATGCTTTTCCTTGTAGGTTACCAGGCAATGTGTAAATAAGACAACTTTGTTCTTACAGACAACTATGCTTGAAAGGTTTTAATCCAAAAGATTCTATAATTCCTAAATCTGGTACAGCTCCAAGAACAGGACCCAAACTATTGGTGAGGATTCTGGGGTTATCAGTGCATTTCTGGAAGTTATTTTCATGGCTCTGGGTCACAAGCGGATGACTTTGTGCAAGTGATTCTGATGTAAACTAGAGCATCAGATTTTATCACCATTTCATCTAAATTACGTGCAAAGGCTTGATTATTAAATACAGCTGTGACTAACAGGGAAAAAAAGAAACTGCAATTTTTTGTGGTGCTTGTGGTCCAGTTAATTATCATTCTACTTTTTTGTGCTCTTCCCAGCTTATACTATAACAATGTTATACATTGATAAGGGACTGAACAGTTCTGTGTTCCTGGTTTTCAGATGTAAAAACACTGATCCTCTTCATCTCTTCAAGAAGGGTTTTTAGCCTTTTTCTTTTCAGTTAGCAAGTATTGAGATTGATGATCTTAAAGTGTTTTTGGCTGGCCCCTGTATGTATGCATTTATGACTACAAAATGGTGAGGTCTTTTTTGAAGAAAAACCACTGTCATTTATCTGCCATTTTGGAAGGAGATCCTATAGTTCTGAAAAGAGCTACCACTGTGATCCTTTGTTCTGCTGTCAATGATGAAAATGTCTTCCTCTGATCCCTAGGGGTTTGTTGATGTTCTGTCTCTGCAAGGGCTAAATTTTCATTTATGAAAATGCTCAGAATTATCTTTCATGCTTATTTTCATTTGGGCTTCCACTTAATTCTGAATTTTAAAGAGCAAGATGTGCTGTAATTAAATTTTGGATGTCCTCTCTTTATACGAAATAGAATCATTGATGACTGTAGCTTTACTGTATAATTTGGCTTATATAGACGTCAGTGATTCCTAGGCCTCCTCTCCAAGCCCGCACTTCACTGTCACAGCTCCAACGGCACCCGCAGCCCGACCTTCCCGAGCTGGCTCCAAGCCAAGCTCTGCCCGGAGCTCTGCTGTCAGCTGAGCTCGGGCCGCTCGCAGGTCGCGGAGCCTGCCGGCAGAGCTCGCTTGGCAGTCGAGCACCCGGCCGGCACCCAGGCCCCTAGCC
>NW_008609669.1:0-6789 GCF_000691845.1 Merops nubicus
AAAAAAAAAAAAACAAACAAGGAAGCACGTCAGGAAGCAAATGAGTAACACACTGTGTTTTGACAGACGTCTTGGACGTTTTAGGAAGCAGATCTCAAAGAAAGGGTTGACAGGAACGAGAACAAACAAAGCAAAGCCAGTACGATTGCTGCTTCATTTGACAACTCAGTCATCTTAAAGTTGAAGATTGTCTTTAATTTGTGCCTATGCAGTTTTTTCAAAAGAACAAGGAACAGAGCAACCAAAACCTCAACAGCTACAATACCAAAGATGAGGATTCTCACTACTTGTGTTTCAGTTCGTTATCTCCTCTCTCTTGCACGACTAAATGCATATAGCACCATTGATCTCTGTACAGGTAATCACGTCTGTTTCTTTGTGCAACCAAAAGGGTGGGTTTATTTATGTTTTTCCTGTTTCTGCCCCACACGGGATCTCTCCAAGAGCTGCATGGACTCCAAGTGCAAGATGTTGGGATACTACGCTGGCAGGTCTCCTCTCTCCAGAGCCACATAGGAAAAACTTGTCGGTTGGGTGTGACTTGTTTTGTCATGTAGAGTTGGTCTCCTATAAGTCTAGAGCTTTGAACAGCCATCCTTCTGTATGTGAAGTCTGTTGAGTAACTTACACCCTTCTTTCTCTTCCCCAGGGATAAAACTTGCAATATCTATGTACAGACTTGTGTCATTGTAAGTGCCGAGCACCACTGCAGCCTGGTCACCCAGCTCCAGCCCCAGTCTGAACCAGAACTGAGGTTTCAGCAGTTCATGTGGCAGTTCAGTAGTTGGTTGATCAAAGTCATGATGATCCAAATCATGATACACAGACCTAGGTCCAAATTTCTTTTCAGAGCTGGAGCGAAGTGGTACCACTTCTACCTTTAAATGAGGGCTTCTCTTTAACTGCTTTGCAAAACTGCTGCAGTCGTTTTCCAGAGCTTACACTTAAAAAAAAAAAAAAAGAAAATCCAGAAGCCTTGTCTGCTCAGGACACAAAAGGCTTCTGGAAAGTAAATTCGGGATCCTCACAACTAAACTGACAGCACATACCAGCTCTGGGAATCAAAACATCCTTCAACATAGATTTCCAGACAGATCCTGCATGATCTGAAAACGATCCAAAGAAAACTCGTAGTCAGACGTGGCACACAGCTGCCAAGCAATGGTCCAGGTCTGGGCTGGCACCTACCAGTGCCTCTGGATGTTTCAGCGAGACGTTCCGAGTCAGCACGCTGCAGAGCAAGGCCCAGCTGAGGTGGTGTGATCATGTTGAGGTTTCACCTTCATTCCCATCCAAGAGGGTCCACCCCAACCAGCCTCTCCATGTGCATTTTGAAGGTGGCACTGCCCTCACAGGCAATGCCTCATTCTGAACGTGTGCCCCTGCAATCTGGGGCAGTCTTGGGCGGTGCTGGCTCTTGATCGCCCTTCTCACACTGCTGTAACTGCTGCAGGAGATGACACAGCACCAGTGAAACCCCAGATTCCTCCTCATTCCTCCTCTTCCCTCCCCTGCCCTTCCTGCAGTCACAAGGCAGGGATGTTCATCCTCTTGGATGAGGACTGAGTCTCAGGAATCATCTAAGGCCTGTGCTGGGCAGCTGGTGTCCGCCACAGAGATGGGCACACGGGGCACTTCACCTTAGGGACGTCCATGGACTGATGGGTTTGGGCTGCCCCACCATCCTTAGAGGCAGAGAGGAGCCTGCCCTGGGCTTCTCCTGAAGCCTGGGAGCTTTTAATTTCTGTTCAGAGTTCATCCCAATAGCCTTAACAGAGGAAGTCTGGAGCAATTACCGAACCATAAAACAAAGGATCTCAAAGAACTCATTAGTTTTCTCCAAACTGTGGAAGTTTTTATTATGTAATATTATGGCTTCATTTTTTGCCTCAGTCTGTCACGTGTGGATCTGCACCCTCAGGCCTGGGAGCAGCAGAGTTGGGGTGATGGCACCGGGCAGTGCCACGGCTGACCCTGCAGCCCACGCTGCAGCATTTGCTCAGCAAAAGGCACAAGGCTGCTCTGCACTGGGGACTGCAAATACAGCAGTGCCCACCTTCCCTCCGTACCTGTCAAAGATCATTTTCATCTGGATGTCCGAAAATACTGCTGCAGTTTTTATCCCTGCACCTTTCATGGCCTGTGTCACATCTCCCATTTCACTGTCAGCTCCTGTAGGCTTTTAGGCAGGAGCTGTCTCACAAGAGGAATGTCAATAGCATATACTGTGGGTAGATATATTTGTATGTACATGTATGAGCAGAATATATGCTTTATTCTGCCCATACTAAAAAAAAAAACAAACAACTCAAATAGATATGTTATGTTTATATACCATATATTTATGAATCTATAGAGCTGCATAATGTAACTTGTTCCTTTTATTTATTCTGATACAAAAGACTAGTTATGTACTGAGGGTATCCCAGCATCTCCTGTACCGTGTACTTGGAGTTACTACCATGGGCACATCCAAGATGAATTCAACTTTCAAGAAACCTTGGATATTGCTTAACCATCCACAAAGGAACAAAGAATGTGCTTGATGACTTCGGTTGAATAGCTTTATTCTGGATCTCTCTTACCTAAAGCTGAATCCAAAGACCTGAGAAGGACTAAACCAGCAGACCACACTCGAGCCTGCAGAAGGGAAGAGGGATCTCCTCTCCCAAGGCCAGAGGCGGTAGCGACACAGTATTGCAGAGTGGGCGAGCTCCGGACAAACCCCGCGCTCTTCTTGCTTGTCACCATGCCCAAGTGTTTTTAAGATATGGGGAAACTTTATACTTGGCCTCCTTTATATTTATTAAGGGGAATTTTTATTGTTTAAATTTTTTAAAAAGGCAAAGCTTAAAATGGTTTTATTTTTTTCCAGACGCTTGTGGGTTTTCACCTGATATATTATCTATCAATAATGTAATTTATTTAATTTAGTCTTAGAGCAGGTCCTGAAATCTCTGTTCAGTCTAAATCCCACTGAGTTTCTTTTTAGCTTTAAAACTCAATGGGAGTTGTGCCTGAATAAAGACTGCAGGATCAGGTTCCGATGTTAGCTATTTTTAACTATTTAATTCAATCATTTATAAATTAATTTGGTGTTAATTTTGCTTATTTATCCATTCTACTGTTGTAGTGCATCAGAGATGCGAAGCCTATGTTAGTAAATACACTTAAAAGCTAGTATTGCTTCATAGAGCAGCCAGCTTCTGTTACAGACAGCAGGAACAAGGAGTTACATGAAACAGGAGTCTAGTTTTAATTTCTTCTTTTAATGCATTTTAAATGTTTAAATATCAAAGTTTAAATTATTTAAGTTAATCTCTTCCCATCTGATTAGAAAGTGCGACGTACCTTTATTATGGCACATAAAGCCTTCATAATATAACTTATTTATTTAACTTATTCATCATCATCTGAGGATGCCCTTGTATAGTTTTTATTTTTTTTTTAGAATTACCTTTAAAGCACTACAACCTATTTTTGGTAAGAACAGAGTGAATTTTGAGGACAAGCAATGAATATTCAACCTAAAACTGTGCATTCAGAAACAATAGGGAAAAAAAAAAAAGAGACACTGAGATACTTTGCCTGAACATTGTGGCTTCTTAAAACCTAAGCTGGGGGAAAAAATAATACATGCCAAGCAAAAAGAGAGAAACCCTTAAACTAGCTGCTTCCAAGAATGAATGAACTTCTGTGTGTGTAAAAAAAAGGAAAAAAGGAAAAAAAAAAGAAAAAAAAGAAAAAAGAAAAAACCTTTCTATTTCTAGTGAGAACCAAAGAGGCTACCTCACTGACTTTTTCCATTTGTAATTTTAATCGTGTTGATGATACCAAAGATACCAAAGATTTCTTTCTCTGTGCGGTCTGCATTTTGCTTGTGCTCTTCTGTCGTTTCCACTGTTCTCTCCTACACACAGTAATGTACAGCTGCAACCCAGAGACCCAAAGAACCACTTTTGGGGGAAGCTGCCAGTTCTGGTGATGCCATTTTCTGTGTTTCCCTTATGCCTTCCTGCCAGCCAAAAATGTTTGGAGGCGTGCAGCCATCTCACGTCCTCGCCCACGCCAAATTCCAGTGAATGAAGCGGTTGTGTTGATCTGGAGATGAATCCAAGTGTTGTCCATCAGCCGATTTCCCGGGGACAGGGACCTACAGGAGTCTTGCTGGGGTATTTACGGGTGGGCATTTGCAACAGCAGCAGGCATTAGCATTAGGAATTCTCACTTTCAAAGGCAGTGCCCTACTTGGACAGAATGTAACGGGCTGGTCTATGGGCTCCACGCTGGCAGAGCCCGGAGGCTGAGGGCTGAAGGGCGCCTCTTGATTTGGCCATCAGGCACCAAGAGCAGGTCCCTTGCTGGGGCGAGGGCCACGGCGCAGGCGGAGCCCGGTGGGCACAGCAGATGCAGAGGCTGCTCTCTCCACTTCAGTGCTGTTTGCAATTACAGTTTTCATATGAAAATCAATTAATTATTTTTCTCAAGTTAGCAATGAAACAAAGCTACATTAAGCTCCATTAGTATCATGTTCCTAAGTGATTACTTAAAAGTTGGTTGATTGTCTTTGGGGAATTAGTGGTGCCCTTTAGCATTCAGTTCTTTTAGCTTGTTTTACCTTGTTTCTATGACTGAACCAAACGCTCCGAGGAGCTGGCTGTGCTCCCTGGCACTGCTGCCTGCTCCCACCACCCCACACCTTCCCACAGCCCTGCTCAGACCCTTTCCCTTAGGAACCCCCCCAGATCCTACCGTTAGCAGAGCCTGCTACACGCAGCACGAAGGTGAGCACGGGCTGGCAGGTAAATCTAAAAGAGAGAAAAACAACATTCAGATTTCAGATATGTACTTTTGGCTGAGCTTAAAAGCTGGTTTATAATTCTCTGGACCTGAACCACACGGGTACAAACCCCTCGATTTAATGGCAATTAAGGCAGGTGACACTCACCCCAGTGCTGGTGAGGTCTCATGTCAGTGTAGAGCCTGAGAAACCACCTCCCAAGGTGGGACAAGCATTATGCTCCTTGAGCCTTTCCCTAAGAAATCAGCCTGAGCAATGCCTTTGGATTCACAGGGACAAATTGCAACAGCTCAACACAAAAGCTCTGCTTTAATTAAGTGTTGCCTTTTATTTTGTACTTCTTCTGGTGTTTAAGTCTGTATTGGAAAAGATAGGGACTTGACAAGTGTGCTTTCTGTCTCTCACTGTATGTCTCTTCCTTCAATAGAAAGCTATAATAATTCTCAGGATGCCTTCTGGGCGTGGAGGAGCCAATCTGTCCTTGTGCTGGGCGAAACCTCCGCGCCGTGCCCTGGCCAGCCCTGCCCAGCACGGGCGGGTGGCAGCTGGACACAGAAACCCCCCAGAGCTGGCAGGGTCCTCCGCAGCAGTCGCGATTCTCACCAGACTCATGCTTCACTTGCAAAGTGTGACATTACCACGGGACGAGTGCCTTGCTTGAACCAAAGCAACGATTTTGCCAGTCTAGACCTCTCTGTGCTTTTTTTTATTCTTCCTGTGAATACCTCAGCTTCAACTGGGCCGCCGAATCGTACCTGGTGGGCTTTTTGTACTGTGGTGCTTTGCAATGCAGCCCTGCAAAGAACAAAACTCCTAATTATACCAAAGGCTCCTCTTCTCCTCCTCCTTCTCCTTCTTCTCCTTCTCCTTCTCCTTCTCCTCCTCCTCCTCCTTCTTTTCCTCTTCTTCCTCCTCCTTTTCCTCTCCTCTTTCTCTATTTCTTCATGGTTCCAAAGCTTTAATATAAAACTGGGCATGTTGGCAACGCAGACCGTGCAATCCCTTACCGAATTTTCTCAGATATACCTCATAGAGAATAGTTGTTTAGAGTAATGTTATTATAGCGTATGTAATAAATTATTCACTGTTTCTTTTTGGTAACTGTGATTAAAAAAAAAAAAAAAGCTTTATACGTTTTAGGTTGTGCTTTTGTAATAGACAGAAAAGGTGCGCTTAAAAATGTACGTCAGTCTTTCTTTCTGTTGGGGTTTTTTTTGTTTATTATGGATTGGGGAAAAGTTGCAGAATGAGCCCAAAGTTTACAGTTTCATATTTTGCTGAAGAAACAATCTGTGTTAATTTGCTCTGTTGAAAAAAAAAAAAAAAAAAAAAAAAAAAAAAAAAAAAAAAGATTATTTTCTACATTTGTGCTACTTGGTCTGAACAGCTAATTAATTGTTCTGTGTGACGGTGTAGTATTATAATTAGCAACTGCCAATCAGCGCTACCATTTTTATGCATGAGGCAAGACCTTAGCAGTGTGATGCATCGTGGTTCTTAATGGCAACTTCTGTTTCTGAGTTTGAGAATAGGCCCTTTTGGTTTGATGGTATTATTTATGCATGGAGCCTGCTGCCCGTTAGCGGCTGTGGCGTGGCTGTGCACATGTCAGCTGGGAGAACACGCACAGTTTTGCCTCGCACAGTTAGGCACTGATGAGAACCCGTGTTTAGATCAGTTCTGATCCGTCTGCGTCTTGAACATGGACTCAAATTGGTTTCCAGTTAAATTAAACTGTTATTTAAGGAAAATTTTGGCCGACTGGCAGCTTTTTTCCCAGCCAATACGGTTTGCCAGCCAGTCACATGAAGAGCCATGTCTGGCTCAAAACGGAGCTGACTGCACGTTTTTCCCCAGGGCTGGGAGCTCCTTTGGCTTTATGGCAGCCCCTCGGCTCGGTGGGGTGCCTGGGGAGCCCTCACCTCTGCCTCCTGCCCGGCCCCACCAGCCCGTGTGGGCGCTGGCAGGACGCGGGCAGGCTCGGCCTC
>NW_008609670.1:0-218 GCF_000691845.1 Merops nubicus
CGGGGTTAATTAATACATACGCTTCCCAATTAAAATCTGAAAGAAAGAAGGCGCCTGATTCGATCAAGCCCTTTCTGCACTCAGCTGCCAAATTCCCGTCTGTGGGAGCGGATTTTAATTGTGTTCAGAGTAATTTGGACATGGCTGTGGCCCTCAGGCCGTCGCCTTGGCCTCCGTGGGGTCCTGGGCTGCTGGTGGGGCTCTGCCGGGACCCGCTG
>NW_008609670.1:492-988 GCF_000691845.1 Merops nubicus
CCCACAGCCCCTGGAGCTGTTCCCCGGCCTGGGATTCCCTCTGCTCTCTGACACGGGGCCCACGGGCTGTCGAGGTCCCGGGCAAAGTGGGGTGAAGGAGCCGTGCCGACAACCCCACTGGGAGCCCCCGGCTTGTTAAACCCTCCTGCGGGGGGCTCCCCTCGGTTCCCCTGCTGAGATGGATTAAAGGGAAGCGATAAGGATATGGGATTCCACGCGTCCGGGGGGACAGGCAGATATTAATGGCATTAACTTTCCCGTCTGGGCTGATAATAACTCGTTTGCCGAGGGGATCAGGGCTTGGTGAGAAGCTCCAGGGAGCTGCCTGCTGCTCCTGCAGGGATGTGTGTGCCGGGGGCCCAGAGGGACCTGCACGGGGGCTGCGAGTGGCACGAGTGGCTGGTGAAGATGGGAGGGCACAGGGCACCTGGCACAGACACAGCGGGCCCTGGTCCGGCCCCTGGCACCCTCCCGGGCTGGGCACCATGTGCTACCG
>NW_008609670.1:1015-1618 GCF_000691845.1 Merops nubicus
GACAGGCAGGGATGGGCAGGGATGTCCAGCCCCACTCCGGAGCAGACTCCAGCTGGACTGGGCTCACCCCAGTGCTACTGCTGGCCCTGAATGAAGCTCCTTGTGCAGCAGGAACAGGGCAGGTGGCCCCCACAGCCCCTCCTGCCTTTGTGGCCAGGGGATTTTGGGGACCTGGCAGCCCTGGGCTCAGCCATGCTGGTGCTGGGGGCTCAGCCCCCGTCCCTGTGCTGTGCTAGGGAGAAGCCACCACAGAGTGTGACATAACGTTTGCTGGTGACCTGCGCTCCGGGACCATCTTCACAGAGGAACAATAATCTCTCCAGAGGAGATGAAAAGAATTCTAATTACATCTCCAAACAATATTTGTTTTGAGTGAGGAGAGCAAACCATATGGCATGTGGGAGACTGTTTAGGGGCTGCATTAAACAAGGATTTGGTTTTCATTTATCCTCAGATCTAAGCAGAGATGTGACCGGGCTTTATGTATTTATTACACCTCAGAGGTGTGGGGGGTCCTGTGCTCACTCTGGGCAGAGGTCCCAGGGTGGGGTGGGAGAGGGGGCCCAGAGGCTCCAGGTCCCTCCCTTTCCTCCTGCTGCTCTT
>NW_008609670.1:1829-2122 GCF_000691845.1 Merops nubicus
CACCCCTGGTGACCCCACTGGTGTGGTCCCTGGCCGGGGTGGTGACGTGTCCCCGCAGGCACCCGCAGCCCCCGCTCTCTCCTGCAGCTCTCTTCACCGAGACCCCCCACGACATGACGGCGCAGGCGGGCGAGGACGTGGAGATGGCGTGTTCCTTCCGGGGCACCGGCTCCCCCTCCTACTCCCTTGAGATACAGTGGTGGTACGTCCGCAACCACAAGGACTGGACAGACAAACAGACGTGGGCTTCCGACCAGGTAATGCCCAACTTGGTCATTCCAAACTTGGTCATT
>NW_008609671.1:0-11260 GCF_000691845.1 Merops nubicus
CATTGGGCAAGTGGTCAGTAGAAGACTATCCTGTTGAATGAGCTTTTGTGAGTACCCTCTGCAGGCTGCTGAGAAGCCTGCATGCATATGGAATGGCAACTTATACCTTGTTAAAAACAGCTGGTTATCTTGAAGGAACAGCATATTCCAGTGTATTTGAGGTGGAACCTACAGCATGACATGTTTGACCATGCACTTATAAAAAGTCATGATGAGGAGTTTTCTTTTCACATTAAATTCTTTGAAATTACTGTTTGCCAAGTCTAACCTATGGTCAGTAGCACTGCTTATATTTGGCTGTCTATCTGGAATGTCTGTGTTTATCCTAATCTCTTTCTAGTAAATAACTTTTGAGCACAGCAGGTACATGTACCAAACCTGACTCATCCTCCCATCAAATACTGTTTTCATCTAGGAGTATTTGACTTATACATGGAAGACTGAAGTATGTAAGTAGTTAAAGCTGCATTTGCACAGACTTTTCCTGTGAGATGGCATTTTCTGGCCACCTTAGGAACAGAGGGTGAGGTATCAGCCAGTTTCCTTCTGTTTTGTAGCATAAGAGGACTGTAAGGGACTACAGGCATCTTGTATCCCTCTGTTTCTTTTCATGGAAGTCAGCGTGCAATAAACCAGTGATTACTTTCTGTAACAGACAAGGAAATAGACATTTTCTAATACAGAAATATTTTCTTGCTAAGACAAAGAATTTGACCTTCCCAAACACTGTTCTAGTCTTATTGATACAAACTCCTACATAACATCAACTTTACACCACAGAATCAACAGGACAGGGACAGACAGGAGGCTAATTGTGTTTCTTTAGCTGATGATGTGCTGCTGTTAATGCTAATGAAGAACTGGTTGTCTTTTCATTTCTTGCTGCCACTGTACAATTTGGGAAGTCACCACTAAGATGCTTATATACCAAAACATATGGAATGCCTGAAAAAATAGAGGGCAAGAAGTCAGTAGTTTTAACTTCTCTTGCTTGGAGCAGAGCTTTGAAAATAAGGTGGGAAAGAGATGAGGAGGCAGGTGATCACAGGCTGGGCTGCTAAAAAGAAGTAGCAAGAGAGGTGGCTAAATCATCTTTAGCAGAGCATACTTTTTATATCTCATTTGAAAGGTTCCTGGAGAACTCCACTTCACTAAGTTAGTAAGAAAAACTACACAAGTAAATATCAGTCCTAAATCTTACATGCTCTGAGTTTGAAATCACATGGTCTGAAGGAGTTCTTACAAATAATTTATTTATATAATTAATTATAATTTGGAAATCCATTGCAAAACACCAAATGCTGCTTTCAACTGAATTTACTCACGGTGAGCTCTATTTTCAGCTGCTGTTTGGAATTCCTTCAAAAAACAAGTTGTTAATCCTCAAAAAAGATCTGCGTTCGATTATATGGAGAATGTATTTTTGGGATCCTTTCAGACAAATCTATTCCTCTCTGCTGACCAGGCATTAGTGCAAGTTGTTGCCTCACACTTGGAGTCGGCATATTCTGCAGTCTATCTGTCTTTACACGGTTATTAGCCAACATAGTCTGAACTAGGATGACCTTTACTATTTGTATTGAGGAATATAAAGTGGGTAACCATAGTGGACAGAGACTGAAAAACTTTATTTGGTGAGCAAGTCCATCCTCCATCATTATCAGATTAAATTGTTACCACAATTTGACTTTGCCAGGAAAAGCCTGAAAAAAATTATTTCTTTGAGTAAGGGAGATCTTCAAGTGTTGAAAGGGGAATAACATCTAAAAAAAAAAAATATTCAGCCCTCTTAATTTTTTTTTTTTCATTCTTCCCTGAAGCAGTTAAAATATTTTAATTGGAGAAACTTCAGAGGTTGAGTGTGAGTCTATAGCCACCATAATAAGCACCCAATCAAGAACAGGAAGACAAAGTAAGAGGTACAAATGACCATTTAATCAGGCTGTAGATAATTAAGAATCCCATACCACCACTCAACTTTTCTAGACTGGTTGATCACTTTTCACTATAAGGGAAGAGAAAAATTTCCACTCTTCCAATCTGAATAATGTTTTCTAGGAAAAGCAAAAGCTTACTTAATCTGAATTCATTATGAGAGACAGAAGTTGATCAAAGCATAGAGAAGGAGGACATTTGAGGCAGGGTGGAAAAGCATGCTATTATCTTCTTGGCATGTTACCATGGATCAAAAATGACCAAATTAGTTAAAACAATAGGAGTATATAGCCAAAAGCTTGCCCAAGCAATCAGTAATGGTGTCAACTGCCAGGAAATAAGTGATTAGCAGTATGTGATGACTGCATTAGTTGACAAACTACCTGGTATTATGTATGTAAGAATTGTGCATTTAAAAAAAAAAAGTTTTGCATGTAGGAACTCTTGTGATAAAGTACCCTATCTGCTGCACTGTAAGAACTGATATTTCACCGGTATTCCAAATAAGAGGTCTTTTTGATCGTAGATTTTTCTCAAACAGTTTTGTACTGCTATTCCTTTGAGACCATTGCTTTGTTAAAAGCATAGGTCAGGGCTGCCCCCAGAACCATAACAGATGCTCTCTATTAACCCCCTCCCCCTCCCCTTGGAAGGAAAAGAGAAAGGCAATAAGGAAGAAAGACTTGAATACTACCACTAATAATAATAGTAATAATGATAATAAAATAGACTATGTACAAATATATATAAAATTAGTCCCGAACCCAGCTTTCCCCGATGGCAATACGTCACCGTCACCCCAGCTGGGGAGCAGTCCCTGGGGAGCAGTCCCAGGCTGGGCTAAGCCACAGACATCAACTGGGCACAGGAGCTGGATTCTGGAACTCGGTTCAGGAACACAGGGCTCCGGATCAAAGGCAGGAGGGATGAATCCCACCTCAGATGCTGGTCACTGCAGCAGCAGCCAGCAGAAGACAACAGAAGAGAGAGAACGCAACAGGCCATGGAAGCCCTTGCCCCCCCGTTCCTTGAGCTTTACTGGATATGTTGGCTATGGGATGGAACACCCCACTGGTGAATCTTTGGGTCAGTTATTCTGTCTGCTCCTCCCCACAGGTGCAGTGTAGTCTCTGTTCCCCTCTGTGTGGGATCCAAGCTCAGCAGTGGCCTTGGTCTGCACACCAATCCCTGGCAGTAGCTCTAAACATGAAGTGTTATCACTGCTACAGCCAGATAGTTTATGAAAACGCTGCTAAAAAGATGTAGCTAAAAAGTAAAATTATTGAACAGAACCAGCTCTATTTTACACTAAACCAAGACAATCCTTTGTCTTAACATAGATCTGGGAATCACTATTCAGCCCCAGTATCAGAATTAACTGTGTAAATTTTAGCACTTTATTTTTAGTCAAAGCCTCGCAAAGATCTCACAAAGAAAACGTGCCTTCCACAAAGGTTGTAATACACGTATGACAGGACTTTTGAGCAGCTTGAATAGGGTTAGTAGAATACAAGGAGTATTAGTGGGTTTTGCAGGGGGAAAGAAAAAAAAATTAAAATCAGAGACCAATTAAAAAATAGTTGATTCAATAAAGGGTTCATTCAATAAGGGTTTCTGAATGCTACCTGAAAGTACTTTGGTAGTCAAGAGAATGGGCAGATTCTTCTTCTCTTCCTTAACTATGGAGGTTTAGTAAATTTCCAGTGTTTATGAAAAGTACTATGGTATATCTAATCACGAAATAGACTACAGCATTCTTTTTTAAACCAAATTTTATGGAAAAGTCAGGAGGAGAGGTGGCTACCCTACTGCCTGTTTCTTTGTGTGCCTTGGCTACTTTGTCATTGTGCCTGCCTAAATTCCCTCTGCAATTTCAAGATCAAAATGTAAAGTTCATATGTAAAATTGCTTTTCTGGGTACTTTTATTCACAAAATATAAACATTACACAGTTAGAAATGTAATACATCAAGTTCATACAAGCAATTATCTCGCCAGTAACATAGAAAAAGGCCAGGGAAAATGACAGAGACCAACTCTGACACATCTTGATTGCCTGGAGAAGACAGGAGGGAGCTACCTGCTTTGAGTTCAAGAGGTCCCTATTCATTGATGTTGAGGTTAGGCAAGGTAACAGCCATCTGACTGTCACCTTCAGCCCTTCTCTAAGGCATCAGTTGGTTGGCTCCCAATGATTTGATTTTCATTGCAAAGGTAAAATTAACACTGTTGTTACAAGTAATCTGGGGGCCCTGGTGGTCAGGAACAAAAAAAAAAATTCTTCAGGACTTGATCTAGAATGTGAGATTGCCTCAACAAACTTCTGGGACATTGCACCCACAAAAAATCTATTCCAAACCCAAAATGCAGACAAATGGCAGAAGAGAGGTTTTTAGATAACCTTGGTGGAAGTTACATTAATGCTGATTAAAATAAATACATGCCTTAAATTCTGTGATTTTAGAAAATGTAAGTATTTCACTCTCTCCAAGACCTGAATCATCATAATGATGATTGGAACAGGAGAGGAAGTCTTTTTTTCTTTTTAGATTTTATGGCAGTCACTTAGGTTGCCATAATGACATTGCAGAGAGATTACCTGTCTGACAGTAAGATTTGTGGCATATGATAATTATGTCAAGGTACTTCTTACAGTAAAAACTGTAAACATACAGAACAAAGAAGAAAATGGAGACATAATTTTTAGAGTTGGTATTTCATTAAAAGTTGCTACTTCATTCTCAGCTCCTACTTCATTATTTTATCATGTCAAGTGTTAAATGGTGCACAATGTCTACTTTCTGATAGAGGATTTTATAAGTCACTTAAAAATGAAATAGATATGAATTTCAGCACGATCATCCTTGTTTAATTAGTTGCTTTGCAAAAGGACTATCAGAGAAAACTGCAGCCCTGCTTTATTCAATAGTGCCAATCTGGAAGACTTTCCTGTTTGTGGCAGTGCCCAGTGCAGTACTGACACTCTTGTCTCAGACTGAACAAACTGTCTCTAGGGAAGGGCAACCAGTGGGAGTAAAATCCACCCTCCCCCGGCCCCGAGCAGTAGCTCCCACAACCACCAGCTTATCTCAGCAAGCATACCATAGGACAGTGGTAATGGAAGGGCATATTTTTCTTGTGAATGTTGTGTATTTGTCTCACTTGCCTGTGCCTCAGCTTGGCCCTTCCCCACAATGGCACAAGGAGTAGACCCTCCTGGGAAGACATGGGTCTTTGTTCTCCAGCCCTCTGGCCTCTGGGGAATGTTTGAAGCATTTGGGTAGGCTCTAGACTGGGGTATCTTTTTGAAGAGAAAATCAAAGCATTAGAAATGGTTTAAACAGACCAGTCTTCATGCCAAATACTGTATTTAAAGGAAGATAAGCTGTGGAAGGATTTATCTTTTTGGTATGTCAGCATTAGAGTGGAGTGGCTTCTTTTACACCTCCAAAGAGCTGTGAAAAATAACTATTTAACTGTCCAAAATGAATGTTAGGAAGAGAAGGTGAGAGGGTGATTCAAATAATTTCTGGGGGTGCCTTCACATTAGCATTTCACGTGGTTTTGCAGTTCTCTTCCAAAGAGCTTTGTTTACTGCACCATATACGAGCAAAATTATGTTGCTTGTTTGGTATGCATGAACATATACACCAAGGAATAAAGCTGGTGCAAATGAATACACTGAAAACTTTCTTGAACTAGTAAATCTTCAGTGATTCTCTCTCCCTCTATTCTCTCTTGCTGTACATTTGAATACTGACTTTCATGACTTGTCTAAAAGATGCAAAATATTAATGTCTTTTCTAATTAAAGAAAAATGTTTTAGATGGTAGTGTTCAGCACTCAGGTTCTGCTGTTAATCTCAAACTTTTTTAAAAGGAAAAGTTGGGGAAAGATAGCTTAGAGAAACAGATAACATGATGACAATTGGATAAATATATAAATACAGTATAAATAAATACAACAGTGGAGAGAATACACATTGGGAGAAATATTACACTGACACACAAATTCTGGCCACCCTTCCCATATCACATGGTCATGTTCCAGAGCTAGATACAGCTGTGAACTGTCTAGATCCCCATGTGTGATAAAAAGTTTTCAAATTTCAGTGTAATTACACAAATGACCACTGATTTTTTTCAGTTTGATCACCATTAAGTACAACATAACTGGTACAAAATTTTAACCCGTATCATCTTCTCTTCAAATATTAAAGCACTTGCAAAGTCCTAGTCCTAAATGTTAGGGCTCTGTTAGATGTGATTAGATGTTATATGCTCTTCAAAGAGCACCACTTCTTTGACTATGGATCCCACCAGCAACCCCTATCCTTTGAAGAACTGAGCTCCCAGTGTACAAAACTGAGTTAAAACAAAGTCATAGGAGTGTCAGGGCCCTGAGTGCATCACCAGGCACTGTCCTGTTGCAGAGGTTTTACTGCCTGTTTTCAAGGCCTGCTCCAATACCCAGACCTGGACCACCCTGCTGTAAAGAGCTGTGAGATGCCTTTCCTGGAGCTTTTTGTCCTTTACTTGGAGACTGCACCTAATCTCTAGCCCTTGACTAAGCTGCAGATTTGCCTGTGCCAGGCTTATTCCTTCCCCATCTTGATCTGGCCCTGTGGCTTGGACTTCCTCACTCAACCTTTGACCTGCCCTATCGCTACAGTCTTGCCTGGCCATCATCAGGTTGTTGAGGTATAAGAGAGTAAGGAGCGGTATCATAAAGCTGTAGGGAATAAAGATGAGCAATCACATCTTTGTAGTGCCAATACTGCTGGAGAGAATAAACTAGTGCTCTAACACATGGATTTTCTTCAGTCCTTGAACAGTCTCCAAACCAGGCAAAATACAAGTAAGGAACAGCCACTCAATGTTTAAACACTTCAAGCAAGCTGAGGGAGAAGGGTAATTGGCACCTATGAGGCACAGATACGTGACAGCCTGGTAAGGGTTATGATACCTCTGCTGATAAGGGCAGCAGAGAAGCTGTCAGGGCTGTAAGATGTAAACTCAGAAGCTCTGGAACAACAGCAGGCATGGTATGGCAAAAATTCTGTACTGAATTTATTATTTTTAATATATAGTGAAATGATGCTTTCCTCTTCCTAGACTCATCTCGAGAGAGCAGCCTGAGATGAGACTGAGAGGCCAGAGCTCCAGTGACTGTGCCCTCAAAACATTCTCCTGAAGGCAAGGAATGTTTCCATCCTTAGCACCTCTCTTGAGGTTCTGACCTGCACCCATCTCCAAGCTTACTGCTGCTTCAGAACTGAAGAACTTATTACCTAAAAGCTTGTCTTTCCTCTTCGTTTCCCCAACAGCATCAATTAGAATGATAAGAATACTTCCTGCCACTACCTTGTTTTTAAGGGTATAAAGATTTATATAAGTGCTATAGTTTAAGAAAACCTTCCTGACCCTGAACAGATTATAAGTAGCAGAATGATGTACACATCTACCTGCTAAGAATAACCCAAGCCTCTGTAAATTGCTCATCTAAGACGTCTAATTAGAACATTGAAGAAAAGAGTAGGCAAGAGCAGGAATTAAAAAATAACCTATGAATCTAGAAACTGACAGTCTTAGGTGAGATAGGCCCCTTTGCCTCTGATTGGTGTACCTGGCCTGTCACCTGCCTGTGTGAATGGCTGCAGCTTTGAAATCAGTTCATTTTTCTCCTTGCAGTTTGGGGCTGCTGCTAAATGATGCTTGGTGGAATTCTCTGCAGAGAGACTGAAGACTGATGGTGTGGTAGAGTCTGAGGCTGTGTTGACTATGCACGTGGAAGAAGCTTGTCTGTCTGCCTCCCTCTGGTATTACTCTTCTTCCATTAAGCAAGTAGTTCTAGAAGGCAGGCTAGCCAGTTTGGCAATTTTCAGGGGCACAAGGTTAAAAATATTTCAGCACTTGAGAAAACATAGGCTCTTTCTGTTATGAAATCTCTAACTTGAAAGTAATAGTTCTTTGGGTTTGTCTGGCTTGTCTCTACAAATGGTACAAACTTATAATTCATCAAAAGAGTAGAAATGTCACCAGAACCTTGCTGAGGGATAGGAGATCAGCACTAATACAAACCAATACAGGTTACTATCCTAATTCATAATATATGTGTCAGGTTGCAGTTCCCTTGGCTGAAGGCAGACTGCCTTGTATATTTATCTAGTACTTGAATCAGTGCCCACCTCTGCAGAACATAAGTAATAGTGAGTTTTGAACCCTGAGGCTTATTCGGAGATCTCACATTTGGGTGCACAGGTGTTTAAATATGATTGGATACTTGCCCTACAGAAACGGTCCTAGTGGTGATGGTGAGTGAGCAGCCCTATTTCCAGCTTGGGGTCCATCACAGTCAACAGGAGCAGTTTCCTGAAGGGTCTCATCCTTCATATGCTGATGGTTCACTTGTACTGATGCCAGTGAGCCTTAGACGCTAGGGCTGAGTCCTGCATCTCTTGTGAGTCACCTCCTTTAAGTTTTCTGCAAATACATGGCAATTTTTTTTAATATATATAAAAATCTGAAATATTGGTCAGTTGGGGGTAAAAAATATTTAAACTGATTTAAATTCTTCCTCCTGCTTTTTTAAAGTCCATATATCAGTGCTTCACTGAAGTTACACAGTTGGGTAAATACCTTGCCAGAGTATCTAAGCAGCTTTGAAGAGGACCAATACTATCTGCAGTGCAAATGCTAACTTAAACAAAACTAAAACTATTTTATTCATAATTGCAGGCAAATCTTGTGTTAGCCTAGAGTAGTTAATTTACAGCCCAGGTTCTAAAGCACTAACTAAAAGTGTAAGTATTATTTGATTTAAGACATTTGGCAATCAAGATAAGAATCTAAAATGTAAACATTTTCTAATTTCTTTCTCTGTCTCTACACATAACGTTGTTTGGTTGTTCAATACAGCACTCATACAGTGAATTCTATCAAAGAATATCAATAACTATACACACAATAAGCGTGGAAATAAACCTTTTCTGTTTGCTTAATTAAAAAGTAGCATTTTACTGCAGCAGAAAAGAAACTTCTTGCAAATGTTACAGCTCCTATATATTTTGAGTTTACATATTGCACTGTTTCAAGCAGTGAAAAATACTTTTTTGTAACTTCAGAAGTACAACAAAGAAAAAATATAAACTTGTCCCTTTAAGGAAGACAAGGCAAAAAGCCCTTTACGTATTGTCACTTGCTGGGAGACTTGGGAGAGTTAACAAAAAAACTTGTAATTTATTCCTTGTCTGAGAAAATAGGAAAGGAAATTAATATTTCCTCTATTGCTATTAAAGGCTACCATGTTTCTGCCTATTAGAGAAAAAACATCAGATGTAAAAGCAAGTAGAAAACCCATTTGGTCTTCCTTAACCACAGTATTAATAGATTCTTGGAATATGATCAAAGATCTGCTTGCTAAAAGGCTCAGAGCAGAGAAAGGAGTTCCTGCCCTTCAGTGGAGGTGGTGTAAATGACCCATAGGGAGCTCCTCTAGATGATTTTAGTGCTTCAGCTGTCTTCCTGGACAACACTTTAAAATATATAGCATTTTTTAAATTTCCAGGTGATAAATGGAGCCTACTCAGATGGCTTACAACTCAAGAATGACAGTGATTTTTCAGTTGAAATACCACTGCTGATATGGAACATTCATTTGTTCTGCTTGTTTTGTATGAGAGGATTTTGCAGTCTTGCCTCAGTTCTGCAGCAAACTATCAGTCTTGCGTCTGTCTCATTCTGTATATGTTTGGTCTGCTTCCTTTCTGGGAGCTAGTTAAGGTGCCATATGTTCCTTTCACTGCCTCTGGCTGGAGATGGCCTTATCTATAATCTCTGATATGTGACGTTTCTTTCCATTTTTTTTTCTTTTTTTTTTTTTTTTTCCAGAGGCATTAACTCCTATGTATTCACCATCTTTGTTATTTAAGGTTTTCTGTTTCTTTATAGTTTTGCACATACCATGTTTTCTTCTGCCTCCAGCTTCTTCCATTGAAAGTATTTCATTTTGGACTTTTCTATCAAAAACATGTCTCAGGTTACCAACCATGTTTCATTGTTGCAACTGCTAAATTATACTCTGAACTATTAAAGAACAGGATATGGTGTCAATGAAACTGAATCTGATGCTGCTTCACTACAATCCTTTTCAGTATGTGTGGTATCATTTTAAAATGACTTTCAGGAATCTGCTGATTTAAAGGTGACCAACTTTATTGTGACATGCCAAAGTGTTGGGGTGTAAACTCTCATTGTTGAAATGGGGTTGGCATGGTGTCCACAACCAGGCAGGAAAGACCTTCCTCTTGGTTTTCTCTCAAGATCTGGCCAACCTCAGATGAAAACCAAGTAGGAAATCACTACCAGGTGTCCAGCCTCTAAAGTTAACAGTGTAAAGGCTGGTTCTGTTTGCAGTGAGTGAGGAAGGTTATCTATGTAGTGGTTTCCAGTTCCTGAAAGGGCTTCCCAACTGTCCACTGAAGGCGGAGCTCCCAGTGATGGTGAGACACCACCACAACTGGGAGCACAAACAGGATTATGTATGTAGTAACGATGCTGCTTTTTGGCAATTGCTATATGGTCAGAATTGGACTGGTCACCTGGCTTCTGAGTTGGCTCACTCCTTTTTGCTTTGTGCTACATTGTGAGTGAATGTATTGATCTTTTTATTCCTCTGGTTGTTAGCCATGTAATGCTTCCTGTATACTTTAGAACTGGAGGGAAGGATCTGGCCTGTGTGCTTTCTATCAGTGACAGTGTCCTTCCTACTGGGGCATGCAGTCAGCAAAATACGTGCTCAAACTTGTGCCACGTGAACTACAACTGAGAGTATTTATCTGGCTAAATACATCTGACTTTGTCAATCAGCTGCTTAGCTGAGATACTGCTCTAGCATATCTGTTCAAGAAATAGAAAAAGTAATTTCATAGTCTCCACCAATAAACAAATCCATGAAAGATTTTACCCACACTGTTCTTTCGTCTCCAGGACATACTCTTTTGTCTGTAGTCATGTCCATGGCATAACACAAACCTGTACAGCTAATCTGATATCACAGTATAAAATGTTACTAGTTCTTCCATTTACTTTTAAAACCTACACACAGCCTATAATTTTCAATATATTTTTCTCTAACATTTAAAGATCAGCACTCTGCTGTCTTTTAAAATAATCCTTGACATAGGGTTGAGCTCTTGCTTCAGAACTGGTAAGTGGAGTGGGGCACCTCCTGTCCCAGTCTGTGCCAAAGTCACAGAACCTTGCAGGCTCTGTTCTTCAGGTACATTTTGGGCAATCACAGTTGTCCCGATGCGATGTCAGGGGAGG
>NW_008609672.1:0-8513 GCF_000691845.1 Merops nubicus
GAGCCCGGTTACTTCCCGCTCCTTGCTTTTTTGCCCATCCTCGAGCAGCCTCGGTGCCACTAACGAGACGCTTGAGGGTCTCCAATGACAACTCGGGGCGTTTGGGGTTTTTTTTGCCTCTCTGCCTTGGCGTTCATCTCTCATTGGCCGTCATCGTTCTCACTCTTCCAAAGCCGCCTCCCTCCTCCATCCGCTTGGCTCCCGCTTGGCACGACTGGTCCCCTTTCTCCTTTCATCCCTTTCTAATCCTCCTCGTCCAAGAAACGAACGTCTTGGGCAGGGGGATGAGACATTCCGGGGAGGAGAGAGCCCCGCGTCCCATCCCTGCTGCCTCCCAACCCTCCTCCCAGCCCCTCTCCAGCCCCGGGACCTTCCTCAGGAGCCCTCCGGAGGGTCTCCAACTTGCTACAGCCATGCAAATAACGAGCCACGAACTGCTTTGAAATTCAGAGATGGGGTTTGATAAGCAGAGGGATGTTAAGGCACAAAGAAAAGAGAGAAAGAAAGAAAATAAAAGGATGTATTCAGAAGTGAAGGTGGCACCTACCTTTCCTCCTGTCCTGGTACCTCCTACCGGGAAATGCTCTTAAATGGCTCTGCAAAAAAACGCCTTCCAGTGCAAGGAGGGTATTCAGTCTTAACTGTGCCTCCCCTGGGCTTTGAGGGATTAAGTGAAACCCTTATTATGTTTAATTATCTCTAGAGTTGCTCTCTGTGCTTGCTGCCTTGCTTTATGGTTTAATAAACTGCACGTCGATATAAACTGAGTGACAATTAACATCAGTGCAGGTTGGATTTGCCTTTATTGCCACTCACAGGGTTGTGCCCCACGTGCCTTGGCTCGGCTGCTTCCTTGCCATCTATCAGCACCTCTTTATTAGCACAGCTCCCAGCTCCAAAAGGCAGCTGGGAACTGCCCCAAATAAGTTGGGAGGGCAGAACTCTGGGACCCCGAGCTCAGACCCACGTGGGGCTCAGCTACAGGGTCCAAGGGGCTTGGGTAGCACTACATGAAGGGATGCACCAGAGTCTCTCCAGGGGATGGAGTAACTGGGCATCTTTAGCTGGTCCAATCCTGAGTTCATAGAATCATAGAATCATAGAATCCTTTAGGTTGGAAGGGACCTCCAAGATCATCAAGTCCAACCACTGAGCCATTAGGGCTCTACCGTCCTCTGCTAAAACAGATCAGAATCTGTCAGGGCTGGAAGGGACCACAAGGATCCCCCAGTTCCAACCCCTCTGCCATGAGCAGGGACCCCTCCCACTAGATCAGGCTGCCCAGAGCCTCCTCCAGCCTGGCCTTAAAGACCCCCAGGGATGGGGCCTCAACCCCCTCCCTGGGCAACCCATTCCAGGGTCTCACCACTCTCATGGGGAAGAACTTCTTCCTCACATCCAGCCTGAATCTGCCCACTGCCAGCTTTGCCCCATTCCCTCTAGTTCTGTTGTTACTCGATAGCCTAAAAAGTCCCTCCCCAGCTTTCTTGTAGCCCCCCTAAGATACTGGAAGGCCACAATAAGGTCCCCTCGGAGCCTTCTCTTCTCCAGACTGAACAGCCCCAACTCTCTCAGTCTGTCCTCACAGCAGAGCTGCTCCAGCCCTCGGATCCTCCTCGTGGCCCTTCTAGTTGCTGCTAAGTACCACTGCCCACAGTGCCTTAGGAATGCTCGGCTCCCACGGGAGGGAGAATGGCCCAAAATATAGTCCTGTGCACGTGGAAAGGGAAGGAGGGACCAGCACTGCCTTTCCTGAACCCTACTCAAGGTTTAAGGTGGGACCCAACTGCAAAACTTGTGCTTGAGCTGCGTATGGAAGAGTCCCCTCCTGTTATGAAAAGTTATAAAAATGTTATGTATTATTTGTGTAATCTCATTCTGATTTATACAATAGCAGCCACGGCTCCCTAATCCAAAATAAATATATTTCAAGTTTAGCACCAAGTGTTTTCAATTTGGGAGTGCCTGTGTCTCCAAGGTCACCTCATAAATCCTGGCCCTGTGGCACGGCGCTGCCAATCTGTGTGGGGTGTAATAACTCTTGAGGGAAATCAACGCTGAGAATGCTTCTGTATTTCTCAAAAGGAACATGCGTGGCATACATCATCAGAACCCATCTGAGCATGGAACATCCTTACGAGCACCAGAGGAAAAAAAAGGGGGTGGCAAGCAAAAGATCCTCAAGGTAAACTCATGGAAATGGTCTGTGCAGACAGAGGGTTTCCCTGAAAAGCTTTTTGCTTGTGCCACCTTCTCTGAATCCATCACAACCCACCCCTGGATGAGCCAGCAAGCCAGGTCACCTGCTTTACTTCTTCCAGACAAGTCCACGAGTGAGGCCTCAGGTGGAAGAGTCAGAAATCAAAGGCTTCAGTTTCAAATTCAAACATATTCTTCTTAGCCAACAGTTGAAAATACTTCAGAAATCTGGCAGGCAAAACTGCCTTCCAGGTTTTTAAGATCACTTGTGAGAGCAAAGCTGACACTTGGAATAAAGCCTTCCAGCACGACCTTTGGAAGCTGCTGCACAACCCTGCCCACGACTGACAATTGGGATATTCATCCCAGAGCACCACCACGATGTTTAGCAGGGTGATATCAATGATGGGAAAGCAAACTATTTTTAATTACCCTGGAGGTTGTCACATGAGCCTGCAGACAAAGCTGAGCAGAAGAAGCTGGCACCCTGGGGTTGCATGGTGGAGAGCTCCAGGGCTCACATAGATGTGCTACTTGCTGCCAACACAGAGGAGTAAGTCAGGTGGTGCAGTTTATGTCCATCTTTGTAAAAATTTGGGCATTGTTTGGCTAATTCAGGAAGATTTCATGAAGCAACCACGCTCTAGATGACAGCTCCAAACCCTCTGCAAGGTTTCCGCCGTAGTTTTGTGCGACCTTTAACTCAAATACCAAGAGCATCTTTGCAAAGTGATGGCTCCTCATTAAATCCTTCGAGGGGCTGTGTAAGTCTGGGGATTGCTTGTATCTCAGTGTCAGAGGGAGGGATGCAGCTTACAAGGAGCTTGGAGAGATTTGTCTTTCTTTTTAACCATTTTTAGTCTCCCGTTGTATGGGTTTCGTTTGGAGACAACGCCTCAAACATCCTTTTTAAGGTGATACCATGAGAAAAGCTTCATCAGCAGCTGGCTGAGAATTATTTGTGGTCTATAAATTTTCCCAGGTCCACAGATGGTGATAAGTAGGAGAATAAATCTTCTAGACAAAGTTGAAGGGATTTTAGTGCTGTGGAAAGGGGGTGGAGGGATGATCTTAGAGTGTGATGTCCTATAGGCAGCAAGGAAGAAGCTGCAGCAAGACCATGGTGCTTTGCCAGCATGAACCCAAGGCTTGTTTCAGAAACCATTGTTGGGAGCTGCAAGGTTCTGTTTGCTCCAAACTGAGTCAAACTTCAGCCACTTTGGTGAGGTCCCTGCCAAAGATGCCAGATAGTGACAATTTCAATGAAGTATTTTGAATATGTGGATGTTTATCACTTGGAAAATGGTGGAGAACCAAAGATCTAAACCCTCCAAGTAGTCTTCAGATGTCCAGGAATAAAATACAGCTTCAAGGTGCAGATTTTTAAAGGGGTCTTAATTTCTTTAGCTTATTTCCAGATTCTTTAGCTCCATAAAGTCTCTGGAAGACAACAGCAGTTCTGCCTGAATCAAGGAGCACAGGAATGGACCTGAAAATTAGAGCTGGGAAAGTAAATCCTTTGTAATTTAAAAAGCTCCTCTTAAGTAGCAGCTAAGTCCAAAGTCTTTGTGTGTTTTTCATTGGACTTTCTGTACCAAACTCTCCCTGAACCTTCACAGAGATCCCTTAAGGCTCCCACTTCCTAATCACATTTGATAATAAAGCACATTTTTTTTATGACCAAATCATGAAATTCAGGGGTTCTGAATTAAAATTATGCAATTCTCACATGGCAAAACTATAATTTATAGCTCTAAATTAAGACCTTAGGTTACAAAGCAAAGAAGTTGAACATTAAAAAGTTCAGAACGGGAAAACCCTGAAGCTTCTCAGTCTAATAATTATAAATTATTTTTTCATTATTAAGATTCCAAGGTGACACCCACTGCTACATTTTACTAGTTAAAGAAACATTAATATAAACTTCATTATCTGCAATGAACTTTTTTTTAGACGAGGTTTAAACTGCAATAATCCAATTCCTTTAGAAATCCAAAGGAAAAAAAAACTCACCATATTTCTAAATCGCTGCCAAAGGGGATTTTTTAAAATGATGCAACCTTAATAATCCCCTAAAAATGTTTATAAATACCATTAAAACGACACAAAATTCAGAGTGTGTTGCCACGATAAGGTGCTGACATTTATAAATGCCATGTGATTAGCATGTGAAGAAGAGATACACATTCATTGTATGCTAAGACCTATTAATCATCCATCTCTTGATAAACATGCAGCATAATGCCCTCCCCATTCCCTTCCAACGTCCTACCAGAGATGGTTGTTGGAGCTGATAACTCAAACGCTCCTTCAGGCCCATTAAGTAGAACTTCTCATAACAATATGAAGCCTGTAGAGACAGGTTGTCCCAGCCAGATCAAATTCCAAATATCCAGAGAGGAGTCAGGTCAAGGCAATTAGGAATTAATGTCATAGGACAAGAATTATCCCATCAGATGTGGGCTGTCATCTTGCCTCAAGTCGTGGTTGTCATGAGTTGTTCCAGGGAAAGGAGTGAGAAATGCCTCCTTCCTTCAGGACACCCTCATGAGGGGTGATGGATTTAAGCTAGAAAAGGAGAGATTTAGGTTGGACATTAGGGAAAAGTTCTTCAGTAGGAGGGTGATAGATCCCTGCAATAGGTTGCCCAGAGAGGTGGTGGAGGCCCCATCCCTGGGGACATTCAAGATGAGGCTGGATGAAGCTCTGAGCAGCTTGATCTAGTTGGAGATGTCCCTGCTTATGGCAGGGGGGTTGGACTAGATGACCTTTGGAGGTCCCTTCCAGCCCAGACATTCTATGATTCCATGACACAGAGCAGCAGGACATCCTGAAGCATGATGTTCAGTACTTTGGTGTCATCCAACACAGACCTGTCCCCTTTGACCAGCAGAGCCTCTGACTCCAGAGCATCTTCATGGGCTTGGTGTGGTCCTCACACAAGCCACCCATGGAGTTTCCACTGATGTAGAGATACAGGATTGAAGCTGGAGGTTGCTAACTAGAACCCTTTCAAAACCTGAAGCACTTCAAAACCTGAAGCCCTTTAGGACTTCCCCTAGGATGGGAGCCACGGAGATGATTCTGAGCAAGACAAAACCTATTGTTAATGCACAGATAAGGAAGGACCAAAATAGAACTGGATTAATTTCAGCACGGAAATAAAAGGAAAAATACATTTGTGGCAAGGAAAAGGGAAGTAATACAAATTTTTGTTTGAAAGATTTCTATGCAGGCCATTAAAAACAGCAGAGAAGGGGGAAAAAAGGACTAAGGAGAAACATCTCTCTGCAGCTTATGAATAACAGATAAACTTTATTCCAGGAATGATAGGATACAGTTTTATTTGAGGAGTAGTAGCCTGCCAATAATAAAGACAAATACTTTCATAGCTGTTAGAAGAATAAATCCAAAGCTGGCTCTTTTTATTTTTTTTTAAATGGAAACAATTATTTATTTTCCTGAGGACAGTTGGGTACATTCTACAGATGAGTTATCAACTGTCACTTGAATTTTGGCTTTCTACAGCAGGTACCAGCACGCTGATTCTGCATATATAATTTCCTAGAAGGGATGGTGTTATTATGGAAGTCATGTTAGCAGCATAGGAACATGAATATTCCCATTTAAGTCATTATCTGAAAGGAATATCCTGAGTTGGGGACATCCTATGGGAGAAAGAACCAAACAGCTTTGCCTCAAATGTGTTTATGATATTTAAGTAAACACAGGAGAGAGTTTACACACATGGTGAAGCCAGAAAAAAAACCCCAAACCTGTGTAAACATGTTGCAGAGGGTTCAAAATGCTCCACCACCAAGACCATGAGACATTCAATAAGTGCCAGGCTTCATTTTACTAACCCACATACCCACATCTCCCCAGTTTGTTTGCAAATACCACTGCAGATACTTTACTTGTGAGAAATTGTCATCATTTTGGGAACTACATTGAAAGGAACAGTGCTGGAGCTGCTGTATAAACCCAAATCAGAACATTCTTCTGCTGCAGTTGTAGATACTCTCTGAAGTGTTGAAATTAATTTCGTGAAATAAATAAAATCAGTAGTTCTGTGATCACTGATCTCATCTAAATTAACTCCTGTGCTGCATCACAAGAATAGGATAGGAATGGATAGGATAGAATAGTTTCAGTTGGAAAAGAACTTTAAGATCATCGAATCCAAAGATGAACCTGACACTGCCAAGTCCACCACTAGACTGTGGCCCTCAGCACCTCATTACATGTCTTTGAAATCCCTCCAGGGATGGAGGCTCCACAACTTCCCTGGGCAGTCTGGTCTAGGGTTTGACAAGCCTTTTGGGGAAGAATTTTTTCCTCTTGTCCAACCTCAACCTCCCTTGGGGTAACTTGAGGCCGTTTCCTCTTGTCCTGTCCCTTGTCCCTTGGGAGCAGAGCCCGACCCCCCCCTGGCTCCAGGCTCCTGTCAGGAGCTGTGCAGAGCCAGAAGGTCTCCCCTGAGCCTCCTTTGCTCCAGGCTCAGCACCCCCAGCTCCCTCAGCTGCTCCTCCTAAGAGCTGTACTCTAGATCCTTCACCAAAGGGTCTTCTTCACCAAAGAAATTTACCATCCAGGTAACACGTGGGAGCTGGTGTGAGAAAATAGAGCTCCAAAGACATGAAGTGCTTTGTCCTATACAGAGAAATAACCAGCAGCTGCATCTTCCTGCTCCTACCTCAAGGTGTCAGGAACAAGACCTTGTTTGAAGTCACAGCTGCTGCCTGCACCTCTCATGGTCTCCTCTCCTGTTGATCTCCCTCCTGTCCCAGGTGCCTGTGCTCAGAGATGCCCTTTCCTCCCCAGAAGACACCGACCCTTCTTGTTCCTACTCCTCACTGGAAGTGCCAAGAATAATCCAGCCCTATTGAATACCCTGCTTAGATATCCACTTTGAAACACAGACCTGTGCAGAGAGATCCCCAAATCAAGCCTGGGAGCTCAGGATCATCGTGCTCCTGTGAGCTATGGGGGCTTCAGCCCCAGAGGTGCCACCATGTCTCTGGTAGGCAGTGGAAGTGTTTCCAACAATTCTTCTCTTCTCCTGGAAATTCTCCTGGAGAGGAAGGCAAGTTTTCAGCGTGGCTGATGCCATCTGAGCTGAGAGTTTATAAACTCTTAAAATGAGGAGGTTTCAAGAGGTTTTCAGGAGAAAGAAGCCCATGGAAGCAAAACCTCTTTGCAGCAGCATCAGGGGGTGCATTAGTGTTAACTAATGAACGCGAACGGTCTTGAATTGGACTTTTGTGTATTTTACAAGCTTTCTGGACCCTCCTGTAGTGACAGGGCAGCTGATCCTTCATTAGAAGGAAAAAAAGAAGAAAAAGAAGGGTCGAAATCTTTCTAAAGCTGAGTGTGGGTTTCTTTTTTTTCTGCAGAATGGATTTAAGCTCTGTCGAAGGAGAGGCGAGTGAACCGTTTGCAACCCTAAGGAAATGCTTACTCCTTCCTTTGCACTGCTGGGATGTTCCACTCAGGCTTACATTATTAAGAGTCTTCCAATGGATTTATGAACAGAAGATTACATTCTTAATGCTGCTTCTCAGAAATTGAGTGAATAATTCAAGGCACACCAAATATACTACGGAAAACAGAAAAGTACCTCACAGCCTGGTACCTCACAAAGCAAGTGAGCCTCCAGCTCACTCAAGCTATATAAATATGATATATGGAGCATAAAGACCACTGGATTTGAGACAGCAGGATGAAGGGAGGTGGTGTAAAGCACTGAGTGGGAGCTACAGCATATGTAAACAATTGCCAGCAATAATGCCCTGGTATAAGGTAAGATTGATGGCGCTACCCATGAAAAACATCACAGTTGGACCATTAATAAGATCCTTTTGTGCTTCATATTGACAGATTTAGAGCATCTGCTCATCAGAAGTCAAAGAAATTAGAGTGATAGCCCAGGGCAATGAGTCAGCTACCAGAGGAAGTTCATCTTCATGTCACGAGGAGAAAGGAGCAGCAGGCAGAAGCTGCCTCTTTAAATACCTGCACTCTACTCTTTTAACAAGGATTTTTTTCTTTTTTCCCCTTTAAGAATGCTCATGGCAAATAAGATTAGGCTTTCATCAGATCTACTTGGGTAGAAAGAAGCCATACTATTACTACCTGAGATATCAAGGCAAGGAATGATGTTCTTCTGCTGGGTTTGACAGTAGGGAGCTGCTGCCATGGGGGAGGTATGAGGAATCTCCAAATGGGAATGATTTGATGATGATTGATTGTACTCAGGCCAAGTGTTTCGGGAGTAAACAGTAAATCAATCATCCCAACACATGAATTCCTGC
>NW_008609672.1:8544-14452 GCF_000691845.1 Merops nubicus
GAGAAGCCTATATCCAATGGCTGGTGGGTCACAAGGCTGGTGTGACCAAAGCCTTTCCTGGAGGTATGAGCACCTTTGCCTGAGAGCCAGGTCAGAGAGGACCTGATGCAGGGATGCAAGGAGCCAGCAAAGGGATCTCTGGGGAAACATCTCCTCAAAGGTTGGCTGTTTAATTGTAAAATGGGGACTGATGTGGATTTGCAGATCTGTCCCCTTTGAGCACTTCTTCCTCAAGGACTGAGCGTCCCTGAGTGCTAACCTGGATGGATTTTCCATCAGAGACATTTTCTGTTAAAATTGCCCTCAAAATGCTTACGTGTCTGCTCGGCTGATGGGATGAGAAGGGCACAGGGGATGCTGAGCCCCAGATACCACAAGCTTTCTGTGGAGCATTCCCCATGAGAGCTGAAGTTGCTGGGGGGGGTGTGCCAGGGCTTGGGTTCTGCTTCCCAAGGCCAGCTCCACCCAGCAAGGAAAAAGGACATCATCAAGGCACTGATCTGATTCAGAGACTTGCTCCCTGTGGGACCTGGTGGTGAAGCAGAAGGGTCCCTCAACAGGTTTTACACCAGCTAGAGCCTGACTGAGCAAAGCAGGGCACTGATACCTGTTCTCTCCACCTTCAGCATCACCTCTGCAGGAAGAGAAAAGGTGATGTAAAAGAGCTGCTCCAAACCATCCTTATCAGAAAGCTGCTTTCCCCTTCTCAAACACCCACATTTTGACATCTGGCTGAATATAACAGTTAAAACTGATGCCTGTGTGATGTCCCAAAGGCAACAAGGGTGAAGAACGTGCCTCGTGCCATGCAGCCAGCAGTGTGAGGAGAAGGGGTTCAATCACTGACCCATTTCCAACACCAGCCTCCTGTCCATGTTTGGGTCATCTAACATGCTTAATTTTGTGTCACACCCAGGCACTGTGCTGCTCAGGGAGCCCACAACTGCAATAAATGTGCTCTTTAAAAGTTATCGTTGGCTTCTCTGGGTTATTAATGGGGATAAATTCAGTAAAAATGAATTTCATACCATTAGGAATCAAGTAGAAGTAAAAATTATACACAAATGTTAATGCAGTGGTACATGACATCAGGAAAAAATGTTCTGTTGTTGCACAGTCCCATCCTCTTGAGCTTTCTAAAGGTCTCAGAAGATTTACCCCATGCAATGTGTACTCAGCACTGGTGAGGCCACACCTCAAATACTGAGGTCAGTTTTAGGCCCCTCACTACCCGAGGGACATTGGGGTGCTGGAGTGTGTCCAGAGAAGGACAACAAGGCTGGGGAAGGGTCTGGAGCCCAAGTGTGGGGAGGAGCAGCTGAGGGAGCTGGGGGTGCTGAGCCTGGAGCAAAGGAGGCTCAGGGGAGACCTTCTGGCTCTGCACAGCTCCTGACAGGAGCCTGGAGCCAGGTACGGTGCAGTCTCTTCTCCCAGGTAACAAGTGATAGTACACGAGGAAACGGCCTCAAGTTGTGCCAGGGAAGGTTGAGGTTGGACAAGAGGAAAAAATTCTCCCCCAAAAGGGTTGTCAAACCCTAGACCAGGCTGCCCAGGGCAGTGGTGGAGCCCCTATCCCTGGAGGGATTTCAAAGACATGTAGGTGTGGTGCTGAGGGCCATGGTTTAGTGGTAGACTTAGTGATGCTGGGTTAACACCAGGACTTGATGATCTTAAAGGTCTTTTCCAACCTAAGCATTTGACTCTGTAACATTCATCTGATGGACATGACCCTCTAGGCACAGTCATGGAGGCTGCAGACAAGGCAAGTAGCTGGATATTTGTTTAATGCTTTAGCATCAGTCTTGACATTCTTGTTTAAAGTCAACTCCCTTCTGATGTTGCAGGCAATTAGGGCTCAGTTAAGGCTATCATATCAGCCCGACTTTCCTTCCTCCCTCTCTCCCTTCTCTTTTTATTCTTGCATGTTAATCTGTTGGAAATCTGTGTCAGAACCTGTTTACATTCCTTCCCAGCTACCACTTACGGGGGCACTTTAATCATATGCTTTTGCTCTAAGCACACCACAGAGGCTCTGCCTCATGCAGAGAGAAACAGAGACCACAAATGAGTAAAAAACACATATTACATTCCATGGAAATAATTTATTTGCAGTGAATAAAGCCAGCGAAGGACCATGAACTATTTTTGCCCTACTTTGGGGTTTAGACTGTGAAGCCAGTACAGTGAAATGTCTCCGGGGTGACTCTTGGCAGAGCAATTTTTCCTATTTTTGTTAGTTTTTGTTTTCCTTAGCATTAATTGAATCACAAATGGTGTTATTTCCCCTCAGAAAGGAGGGGCCACGAGGATGGGTGGTAGTCTCCTTTTGGATAATATCCACTAAGACCTCTATCAACCTTTCACACCCTTAATGTGAAATTATTGACATTATTTCACATCCAAGATCTCATTTTCTCATCAAGAGAAACTTTGAAGCAATGTGTCATTACACAGCAATACAGGGGCCAAGTGCTTGAGAAGGGTAGTTCATTAGAATAATTATTTTTGTTTTTAAACACAAAGAAATCTTCTTTGAACTTCAGGTTCTTGCCCCATCACTGGTAAGTGGACCGTGCACTTCTTGCCTAATATGTTTTATGTAGCAATTTGATACTAGAATCATTTAGCTTGGAAAAGACCTTTCAGATCATCAAGTCCAACTATTAAACCAACTCCACCAAGCCCACTGCTCAACCATGTCCCTAGCACCAGCTCCTCAGAGAAGAAATGCTCCATTCCTACTTGGTTACAAAACATTACCCACGCTGCTGAAGACTTAAGGGTGGTAAATAATAGAAGTAATTAAATAAAAGAGATTTTTTTTTTAAATAGAAGCAATTTCTGGGAGAGATGTCAATTGGTAGAGTCCCAGCCAGACATCAGCTCTGCTCTGGGCCAGGCAGGACAGCCACGTGCCTGCGTGCAGACACTCACCCCAGCCTTTTTAAGCCCTGTGGATTTACCAAACAGAGCAGGATAAGAGGGGCTGGGAAAAAAAAATCACACTGCTGGCTAACAACATATTGTACATTTTCACTCCCACCCCCACGTTTTGAGCCTGAGGAGGTTTTTACAGTCTTGGAAGTGCATCTTTTTACGTGCTCATGCTTGCTGGGAGATGGTTTTGCCCAAGTGGGGCTGCTGTCCCAGGCTAAGCAGTGTGCTGTGCTGGGAGCCCACCCCCAGCTGCCTGCAGGAGGTTCTCACCCATTGCACTGTGGCCAAATGGTAGAGAGGGAGAATTTCTCAGCAGCACAGAACTGCCTCGCAAAATTAAAGCTGCCGAGGGGGAGATGGAGGAGCCCACACGTGATACCAACCCCAGAACCCACTCCCTGGTGGAATCAGCTTCTCCCAGCGAAGCAGGATTGGGGCTGGGAGAGAGGAGGGTGCCCGGCTGGCTGCTGCTGCCTGCCAAGAGCAGGAGAAGTGGGAAGCGGTGGCGGCAGCGAGGCTGGATCCAGCCCTTGCAGCTACGTGTCTGCAGAGCTCCTGTGCCAAACCCTGCTCGCTGTCTCTCTGCTAATAGAGGGGAGGTCAGCAAGGCTGCTCTGGGTCATCTCCATTCATGCCTCCCCCGGGTGCTCCCCAGGAGGAGGGAAGGAAGAGCAATCTGAAAAAATCTTCCTTCACCCAGGCTCGAGTCTCTGCAGTTGTGCCTCAGCCATAAACTCCCACGAGTGCAAGTGGAGCCACCTCATCTAAAGCAAAATACAATAAGAAAACGACGTGGCTCTCTCCTATCCACCAACTTTTACAGCCTGATAGTCACAATCAGATCACAACAGCTTGAATCGATCTTGTCCTTCCACCCAGCACACGCTCTAAATAGCAATGGGATTTAAACCACTAGCTGTAATATTTTTCTTGGAAACTGTGTATGAAGAGGGATATCTTGCTGAAAATAAGCCCCTTAGCCATTTCTGGGTTTGGGGTGTTTTCATTTTTGATGGCACATCCTGTATATGAACCTTCATGACACACTGGCTGGGCAGTAGGAGGTGAGCAGAGCCCCACGCAGCCAAAGGTGAACTCCAACACTGGTGATAGTTGTAGCTGGAGTAAGAAAGCAGATGAAGAAAACTTTTCATCTCTCACCTTCCTGACACATGAGCTGAGTCTTGGAGGAGCTTCCTGACAGAGTTTTTCTGCAAAAGCTTGTTTGAATCTGTATCCTGGCTTACAGCAACAATATGCATGGACACCTTTCTCCTTCTTAATTGAAGATTTATTTCAAATTTAAACCAGATGTTCTGGAAACTGCTGTTAATGCTCTGAGAGAGGAGCTCTTATCTCTGTTGATGGGAGCCTCATTTTCCAGTTTAGGTCCCAACATTAAAAGTTGTGACGAGGAGTTTTTCCAAGGTGTGCTCAGGACAATGACCACGTGGAGATATTTTAAATATGTGGAAAAACTGAAGCCTTGATTATCTGTTTAAAAACCTAAAACCATTAGGTATACCCTGCTTTCTGAATAAAATCAGCTTGATTAGTGTGAAAAACATGTCCTTCATTTGTCTTTTGTTTTCTGCTTGTTGTTAGTGTTTACTTTATAAATAGACAGCATCTCTCAACATATGTTTGCTCTGCTTTATGTTTTGAACAGCATACAGGAGTAAGGGGAAAAGATATAATCTAAACAGGAGGGCTGCCTTCCATTGGGAATTATTTTCTGTTTATTTTATGTTTCCTAAGACACCTTTTAGGATCCTGAACTAACCCCCTTCCAAATTCTATTTGTACCCACTTGCCACTGCCACAGCATCAGCAACAAAGGAGAAATTCTCATGGTCAGAGAACAAATTTTCCCATTACTACAAGTGAGACTGTAGAGGTTTGGATGATTTGTGACTTTTATGCAGTGTGCCAAGACTTCCAAAATGCAGTTTACCTGGACTGGCATTGCCATTTGAATTCCTACTGCAAAAAAAAAGCCATAGCTCAGAACTTGGGAGAGGACTCTTTTTCTTTTAGCTGCTGCTGTTTTGCCTGTTAACATCTTTTTTTTTTGACTTTATTAAAAAAGCAACAACCCATGGATACCACAAAAATAAAACTCAAAGGGCAAGTAAGCACAGCTTTCCAAGCTGACCTCTCCATCAGTCTTTAGCTGTGGATGTCCATCCAAGCCTTACACAGTCAGGGCAGGTGAAACAAGACCCATTCCACTGTTCACCTAGCAACACTTCTCTTTTTGGCAGACCTTTCAAGATCTAGTTTTCCTCTGCACTGAAACAAAAAATCCACCTGCCTACTAAAATCAAAGAAAACAATATATCATTGTCAAAAGTCAAATGTGTCAAGACTACCTGCCTGGGCTGGGTACAGTTTATTGTACTTAGAACATTTACAAGCTCTCCAATCTGTCTTCAGAATGTTTGCTAAAATTATGTACAGAGTTTTAGCTGTGAAAACAAAAAAGCCTGCTAAAAAATCAGAATAATCAGAAGCACTCCACAGAGTGCAAGCAGTCTAGAAAGCTGATAGATAAATCACCTGGCCAAGAGAGGACACATGGAGTTATTCCAAGCCTTTGAACCTTCTCTTGGGGGTACTGTTTGTTATTTGGATGACCATAAAATTAATTCCTGTAAGGCTTTCCAACTTACTTGTTAGGGGTATCAAGAATGGCTTAACGTAGGTGTTTTTGAGCATAAAATATTGATTCAGTTTTAAGGTCAACTGTTGGAAATACAGAGATAAAATATCAAGATGGCAGACTGAGGATCTCCATGGTAATCATTACACAACCAGATAATACAGGCACTTGGAAACAACAGTCAACAGGTCTCATCCTACCCATCACCTGCCTCAGAAACTCTGAGTAACTACATTGATACTAAATGTTTAGGCAGTGCTCATACATCTTCTAGAACTAAACATGCACAAGCCAACCTCATGAGGTTCA
>NW_008609673.1:0-588 GCF_000691845.1 Merops nubicus
TGGGAAGGGAAGAGGGGTTAATAGAGACCATCTATCATTTGTCTAGTGGCAAGCCCAGCCCTAACCCTTGCCAACTATTTTTCTTATTTAAAAATAATAGAATCATAAACTCATAAAGGTTGGAAAAAGCCTCTAAAGTCATCAAGTTCAACCATCAAACCAACACTACCATGACCACTAAACCATGTCCTGAAGTGCCATGTCTATATTGTTTTTTGAACACCTCCAGGAATGATGACTCCACCACCTCCCTGGGCAGCCTGTTCCAATGCTTCACCACTCTTTCAGGAAAGAAATTATTCCAAACATCCAATCTAAACCTCCCCTGGCACAACTTAAGCCCATTTCCTCTCATCCTATCACTAGTTACTTGGGAGAAGAGACCAAGACCCACTTCACTACAACCTCCTTTCAGGCAGTTGTTGAGAGCATTACGGTCTCCCTTTGCATCTCCAGGCTAAACAATCCCAGTTCCCTCAGCCGCTCCTCACAAAACAAGTTCCCCCGGCTTCATCAGCTTCACTGCCCTTCTCTGGACCCGCCCCAGCACCTCAACGTCTTCCTCGGGGGTCCGAGCAGCCGGCGGCA
>NW_008609674.1:0-800 GCF_000691845.1 Merops nubicus
ACCGCCAGCACCCACTCAGCTGCAACAACAGGCCCCTGTTTAACCAAAGTCAAAGGCTCGTGATCAGCTGCAACAGCCAGTTCCTGCGCAGTCAAGACCACAAACTTGTACTCAAACAAGGCGACAAGCACAAATTGAAGTACTGCCTCCATCCAAAGAAAATTCAGCAAAGGAAAAAAGTCAAACTAGAGGAAGTGGAGCATAAAGAGATATGTCCGGTCAGGACAACTGTTTATGTACAAAAAGAGGGTGTTGCCCAGCCAGATAGGGAAATTAAGGACCGACCATATACATCTCTAGAACTGGCGAAAATAAGAAAAGAATACAGCAGACTTTTAACTGAAACAGAAGCAGACTATGTGATAAGGGTCTCCCTTAGTGAGGGAGATGACATTTATCTGACTGAGGCAGAAGCTACAAGACATTGGGGACCCGGAATTATTTCAACAACTGGGAAGTGGGATCACCCCTGGTCTCTCACCCAGCGAGCAGCTTGTGTCGGTGAGACGGACCTCTTTTGTACGGGGGAACCAATTACTCTGAAAAGAGACTGCACTGAGGTTACACAGAATGTCCACAAGGCTGCTGTACTACAGATGATTCCCAAGCATGAATTAATAAGAGACCAGAATAGTCCTATGTCTCTTTGGGTAGACCCAAAGAGATTGGGCCCTTTAATAAGAGGACTTCCTCAGTCAACTAAAGCTAAGTCCATGCAACTTTGAGACCGTATCCAGAGTGATGGCGTTCAATTGACATGGGCCGAATTGGCAAGGAAACTGTTGATTTTCAGGAAAGAG
>NW_008609675.1:0-621 GCF_000691845.1 Merops nubicus
CGAGTTTCCAAGGCGTCGGGGTGGGAAAAAGCAAGAGTGCGTGGAGGGGCAAGTCTACGAGTTCCCCGTGGGCTCCGCCGCGCTACAGAGAAGGGATCGCCCCCCAGGGTGGCGGGCTCTGGAAGGAGGAGGATGGTTCTCTCCTTGGGAGGGGCCATCGTCTGGCTGGGTACCCAGGACCTGCCGACGGAGGGATGCTCCGGCCTCGCTCCAGCCCCGGGTGCCGAGGGCAGCGGGTGTTTTAGGCCAAGCCACCCTAATCGCCGTCCCTTCCCGGCACCGGGGCCCAGGCTGGGACGGTGAGCAGCGCCTGCCCTCGGAGCTCTGCAGGCGCACAGGCCGGGGGAAAGAGGCAGCGCCCTGGGAGAGGGGAATTTGGCCTCTTACCTCTCCTTCATCGCGCGTGACCGAGTAGGAGCGGGAGCGGGTGGGAAGGCGTTAGAAAAAGCAGTAAGCCATCGCGGAGGGGTTTGTTGCTTAAAACGACCAAGACAAAATGGCTTTGTGGATTTTTAATCAAAACGGCCTCCTCCTCCGCCTCTTCCTCCCCCCCCCAGCCCCGAGAGCGGAGAAGAGCTGGTTAAAGTGCTGCCTACAGATCGGCCGAGATACACGGCTCCC
>NW_008609675.1:656-1001 GCF_000691845.1 Merops nubicus
TAGATCTCCCTCTCTGTCTTTTGCAAGTCTCTTGATTTCATCCTTTGAACCTGTGATTGGAGGTTAAAGTGCACCAGGTTGCAATGGAAGGAGGAAGCTCTTAAACAATAAAGGCTTGAATATTTAGCTGTGATCAGGTCGCTGCCCTCTCCTTATCTTTTTAAATGCAAATCGTCTTTTAGGGGTAGTAGCTATATACCCAGCGCCTCTCCACGTCACCTGCCTTTGGTGTGTCTGGGCCATTACTAATAGAGCCTTGTAAACAATCGTTAATCATGTAAGTGCTGCCGGCCATTGGATTCGGACCGGGAGCGCGGAGCGCGGAGCGCAGCGCGGGGCCGCGGC
>NW_008609676.1:0-1729 GCF_000691845.1 Merops nubicus
TCCCTGCATCTACACATTCAGTCACCATGTCATGGAATGCTATAAGATTCATCAAGCATGATTTCCCTTTGGTAAATCCATGCTGACTAGCCCTGAGAACCTTCTCCTCCATGTGCTCAGAGATGACCTCCAGAATGAGCCACTCCATGATTTTTCCGGGATGGAGGTGAGGTTGACCAGTCTGTAGTTTCCTGGATCCTCCTTCTTGCCCTTTTTGAAGACTGGTGTGACATTGGCTTTCCTCCAGTCCTCCACATTGCTTAGTGATTCAGTATTGCAGATATCTGCAGTTCTCCACCATTAGTCATCATCTTTATTATCCAAATTAATCAAGCCTCATAAGCAAATTGTCACCTCATTATTAATATTCATAAATATCTTGAACAGCACAGGTCAAATGTCCATGGAGCTACTTCCCTGCATAGTGAACATTTTGAAAGTCTATGAAAACTAGAGATTTTCAAGTTATCCCAATATTTTGAACACACTAGTAAGAGATAACCTGAAGTTAAACATCTTACCTCAAAATTGTTATTATGGGAACAATTTAGTTCCTTCAAAAAGAAGTGCCTAAACTGGCTCTAGACATCTCTACACATCCAAAGGTTGTGTCTGTCCCTCTTCAATGACTTCAGAGAACCTGGATGAATAGTTTGGATTAGAAATTAAGCTTTCAGGTGAGTGAAATAAGGAGAGATTAAGCCTGTATTTCAGATGAATTCTCCCTCCATTACCTAAATCCCATTAAAAAATTTTGTGGCCAAAGAAAGAAGCTGGAAAGAAGCACTCTTACAATGAAGTTTGCTTTCTGATTCTCTTCATAATCAACTGCCATGTCTGGTTTTTATTGTTGTTGTTTTCTTTATCCTAATTAACAATAACCTTTAAAAGCATATCACTTCTTTGACTTTTTTTTTCTTATTTCTAATCACAGGGGGTTGGTCTAGATTATCTCTAGAGGTCCTTTCCAACCCCTAACATTCTGTGATTACTACTGAAGTAGCTGTGGGGATTTGTATCTAAATTACACTTAATTTGATGTAGTCTATAAATTTTAGTATACTTAAGAGGCTTCAGCTGGATTTGGATTAGAAAGGCCGATTTTAAGTTACATGGTGCAGCTGACATTCTGGAGGGAAGAGATGCCATCCAGAAGAACTTTGATAGGCTTGAGAGGTGCACCTATACAAGCCTCATGAAGCTTCACAAGGCCAAATGCAAGCTTCTGCACATGGGTCAGGGCAACATCAAGAACAAATACAGGCTCAGCTGTGAATGGACTAAGAGGAGTCCTGTGTAGAAGGACTTGGGGCTGCTGATTGACAAGAAGCTCAACATGAGCCTACACTGTAGTTTTGCAGCCCAGAAAGCCAATCATATCCTGGGCTGCATCAAAATAAGCTTGATCAGGAGGTCAAGAGAGGTGATTCTCACCCTCTGCTCTCATGAAACCTCACCTGGAATACTGTGTTCAGCACTGGGGCCCCCAACACAAGAAGGGCGTGGACCTGTTGGAGGGCTACTCATGCCATTACCAGAACTAATGCTTCACTTTTGCATTTGTAAACAAATGTTTTGTGCTATAAACAGTATTATAACTAGTTACAGACAAGAATCCTGTCATAAGCCACATCATAATGGGAATCTTTGCACTCAAACTGAATTTCAATCTGACTTCTAGCTTCCAGTTAGCTTATGCACTAGGAAAAAGGCCATAAAGAGTTATATA
>NW_008609677.1:0-8545 GCF_000691845.1 Merops nubicus
CCTGCTTAGGAACACTGATGTGCTCAGCCAGTCCTGGTGCTTGCTTAATAGAGTCATTGAATGGAATAATACAGTCACTGATAGAACCAGATCTTTGGAGGTCATCTGGTCTGAGCTCCAGTTTGAAACAGGACTATAAACCAAGACCAGGTCAGAAGAACCCTGTTTTTTTTTTCTAATTGCATCTCCTGTCAGCTTCAGTGCTACACCAGCCTGCTGTATGAAAGTTGCCTGTCTTCCCCAAAGTCACTTGGCACAATTTTTAGATGCAGGCTACCAGCCCACCAAACCTTTCTTTAGTTCAGCTAGTCCTTAGCCCTATTTTTTCCCCAGGTTCCTCTATCTTCCCTGAGTTTATGGCCCCACCTGTAAGCCATAGAGCCTTTTCACCACTGGGTCAGCAGTTCACCTTCTGAGGGATTGTGTAAAAACTGTGTATTTTCCACTTGAATCCATTTGCAGTTATTTAGTGTAGGTATTTCTATAATTGTAACCTACTGGGAAAGTTCAGTGCTCAATGGTCCTTATGCTCACTGTTCATTTTTCACGGTACAGTGAACTACAATAGACTCTATCATAAAGCCTGTGGGAGTACTGGCTGATTCCAGGCCAGGCAAAGGGCTCTTATTCTCTCTGTTTCTCTTCAGTCACTTCTGACTGCTCATTTTTGTTCAGTAAAATCCACTCCCAGATACCTAACGTTTAATGGCTCTTTTGCTCTACCCAGGTATGGCAAAAAATTCTGAGCAGATCCATCATGGCGAAGGCAGAGAATTAAATCCACATTTTCTGGAGCCCAGGGGAGCAATGCTGTGAAATTAAAACTGTTTACTTAGCTGTAGAGTTGTAATTGGGTGGCAGCATATTGCCAGTCCTCAGGAGTCAGGTAGCTGAAATTCCCACGAGGGAGTGCAATGCCTCCCAGAGAATGGGGCAATATTTGTGTTACATGAATTTGCCTCTGTCCTGGAATTCTTTCATTTTGTTCACAGCTGAGGTGGGGGATTTATTTGAAATAGCTGGCACACTTGATTCACAGATGAGTCCTCTTTGATCACATCACAACTGGGCTTTTTTTTTTTTCTTTATATGGGAAGTTTTTAGTATAGTCTATTCCTGAACAATTGAATAGTGACAGAACTTGCTTTTCTTCAGAAAGGGAGAAGTTTTAAAATCAGAAAAATCCAGATTCAAAAGCAAAAAATGAACTTGGGCAGATTTAGTGAGAATGATGCTTTAGACCAATAGAAATATTCCTTTGAACCTGTGCAGCTGAAGTAAAGCAATACTCTTTATACTCTTTTCCTCCTCTTACTTGTCTTTCATTGTAGCATAGGATTTTAAACACGAATATTTCCTGGAAAGAACAAGAAGACTAAATTAATGTATTATACTGAAATATGTATCAAAATTTGGAATCCCTACTGGAACAGATGTGGGTCACAACTGTGTACAAATAGAATGAAAATGAGCAGACAGCTTGTTTGGCCACAGTTAGTGGGCATCTGTAACACCAGCACTGACAGTTGAGAGGGAAGAAAGAGCAAGTGAGAATGAAGTGCTGCCTCTCCTACCAATAGAACTGGCAGAGCAAAGAGAGTCTCTGTTTGAAGAATAGCATAACTGCTAAATTTCAGTAGTACTAAGAGAGATAAAGAAAGATTTTTTTCTGAGACACAAAGAAATATTTTGGATATTAAGCATTTTTTCTTGCCCTGGACAGTGTAATAGTTTGCAAAAAGTCTTGCTTAAGAATCGTGGTTGAGATATCAGGGCAAGGTCTTGATTGGTAAAATGTCTGCCTGCCTTTTTTAACCTTCTTTAAATGATGCTAGTTGTCATTCTAGTCCCCAGATTTGGTAAGAGGACAGAATTCCTGCCATTCCTCTTGCAAAGCAGAACTCTGACACCCTGTTGATTTTTTTTTACAGTGCAATTCCCCCAAGAAGGCTGTGAGATTCTTGGAGTAACAAAAGTGCCAAAATGTAATGTTTCTTTCAAGGTCTGAATAATGAGGTTTATAAATTTCCTCTGCACCTCTCCAAGAGAAACAAATAATAGTGTGCAAGGCAGGAGGTAGAGTGAAAGAATTCCCTGGGTTATATTTCACATGCTCAAGCTGTTATTGAAATATAGGTGCCCATCTAGCTCAGGATCTCTGCTCAACAGAACAATTGCACAAATTGCCTCTGACTAATGACAATAAAAGGCCTGAATCTTTGTGTTCCCTGGGCGATTTAAAATCTGAGTTTAATAGATTGCTGCTTTATTTCTGAACTAATGCAATTGTATAAAAGATATTTTGTTTAAAAGAATGCTTTGCTGCAGAGGGGAAAGTACAGGAGGTGTGCCTCGGAGTGCTACCAACCACAGAGGCACTTAAAAGAAGAATAATATAGGGAAGAACTCTGAAATCTACCTGTTTATCACAGCAAAAATAAGCATTGTTAATTGTGTTCATTACCCGTTTGAGCCACCTAGTCTGATAAGACAGGAAATCCTGCTCAAAGATTTCTCAGGGACAAAGAGGTGATTTAGGCTTAGCCTTTTATTGTTCATAAAAATATTCACACAAAACCAAGGAGTCTTAAGTAGCTCCTGTTAGTTCAGATAGCCTCCTGTTTGTCGTCGTGGTGGTGTCTGTGTCAGGAAATGTCTTTCTCATGATCACATTTCTGTCTTTTAAAGCCTGTAATACACGTAGGCTTTTTAGCCCTGTGTGTACAGCACTGCAAAGCTTTCAGTGCCTGGGAGTGAGCTCTGATCTGTCAAATCTCAGGCAATAACTGCCTCAGCTGTGCATATATTTACTACATAAAAGAGTCTGCGTGCTGCTTCTGTGGATTCCACAAGAGAATGGGCTCTGCTGCTGCCTTCAGATCCCACACTGCCATAAGAGCCCATATCACCTCTGAAGAAAACTCTGAATATTTACACTCAGCTCGAGCCCAGAGGCACTCATCTGCATCTGTACTGCAGATATGTACAAGATCATCTCACCTCTTCCTAAAACACTTTGGAGGCTGAGGTTGCAAGGGAAAGATAAACAAAAATCTTAAAAATGAGGTGGAGCCACAATATATTTTGTTTTCCAGTGGGATATACATGATGTAGTTACCACTAGTTCACCATGGAAATATTTCTGTTGTGATAAACCACTTGGAAGTACTTCACAGAAATCAGATCCTTAATTAATTCACACCCTGGTCTGTATTTTACAGTGATATGTAAGAGTATGTTATATCCCCTGTCCTCTGCTCCCTTACAGTTCCTCACAGACCCTGCTTTGAAAGCAATGTCAAAGTGCTTTTCAAGCAGGTTATGGCTATCTTTATCCCACAAATCAATCAGAGCTCTCCTTCTCAGGTCACTCTAGAAAAGCCACAGGACTTTGCATCAACAAAAAAATGCCTCAGCATCAATATAATCGTGTAGGTGATATTAAACTGGACCCGTTGATGGGCTAACTGAAGCCCTGTGAAACTAATGGATGCTGCTGAACTTCACTCTTCACATAAGAGAAATGCAGAGTGAGCTAATTAGAGTTTCTATTGTGTGCTGTCATTCATTTCCCAGCTTCCCTGAGTAACATTCCCCCAGCCATCCTGCAGCAGCAAACTGTCCCCAAAGGTCACGTGCAAAGCCATTATCTAGAATCTGATGAGCATTGTTTCTGGCCTCTAATTGGAAAATGCATCATTTTGACTTGTCACAGCCTGGTGTGTGCCTATCAGTAGGTCCATTCATGTCTATTAAATATCTTCCAGTCTTAAAAGACCTTACAGTGCTGAAGGAGCTTGCTGAATCAGGATCTTTGACATTACATGGTCATTCACTGCCTGTTAACTAAGGAGGGAAAACCACCAGATAAATCCAGTGGATGAGAACTTCCTCTATTATTTATCCAACAATGCCAAAGCTCTTTAGAAACCAACTTTAATTTCTGCCCCGTGGTGAAGGAAAATGTAATTATCCTCATTTTACAAAGTGAGGAAAATAAGATTAAAGGTCTGTCCCAATGTCACAGTGAATCAATGAGAGGAGCTCCCACTGTTCATTAAGGCTGTAAACAGTGCCAGGCTTGAGCAGAATGCAACAGTAGCAGGTCGTCCAATACTTCTGCTTTTGGGCCTTGGCAGAACACAACCTTCTCCCCAATAAAAGTGTTTGATGAAACTTTATGGAGAACACTAAGAAGATAGTCTCCCTAGACAATAACAACTCGAGTATTCCATTATTCATCCAGCTCACTAATAGTTTCCTTCAGCAGAAGAGAGACTCCAATGTATATAGGGCTAGTAATGATGCTGGGCACAGGCACCCAATGTTCTAGGATCACCATTATGGAAGGTAAGTACATCACTGCCTCTCTGCAGGGATATTTCCCCTTGGACTATCCACTGTAACCAAGCACTTGACTAGGATCCCAATTCATTGCTTTTGAAAAGCTTAGATGGTGTTTCCCCCCCCCTTCCTGCTTTTCCAGCATACCTTCTAGCCAAAGAATTTGAGTATTTGATCCCAAAGATACCTGCATAGGAAAAAGGGTGATTTTTTTTTCTCAAGTGTAGATGTTATGAACACCCACCTGCCAAGGAAGTGCCTTTTGAAAAGGTGATGAGAAAGCAGCTCCTTCCAAAGCTTTTAAAATCACTCTTAAAGTCTGAATTCAGAGAAGCTAATCTGACCTCTGTTTTTTAGTAAAGAGGAACGAGGAGACAGGAATAAAAAGCCAAAAAAAAAAGACTCACTGCAATAGGACAAGCTGGGGGAATGCATCAAAGAGACATGCATGCAGATGGTTCAGGAGTCATCTGAAAAAAGGTTCAGATGCTTGTCCCTCAGGATATGTCATTATCTGCTAGTGATGGCAGGCAACTGAGGTTGGTGTTAAATCAGTCAGCTTCATTATGTGCCTAGTAGATAGCAAATCTTTATATAACAATCAGTGGAGCTATTATATCACAGCTTCACAGCCTCCCTCCTAGCTCCTAGGTGTTCTTTTTCTCTGTGTCAGACCTTTAACCTTGGTTTCCTCCTTATTTTATCAGAGGAAGATGTTTAGTCCTTTTTTTTTGGCACTGGTGAGGTCACAGTTTGAGTGCTGGGGTCATTTTTGGGTGCCACAGTACAAGAAAGACCTTGAGAGGCTGGAGCAGGTCCAGAGAAAGGCAATGAAGCTGCAGAGGGGTTTGGGGAACATGGCTCTTGAGGAGCAGTTGAGGAAACTGGGGTTGTTTGGTCTGAAGAAAAGGAGGCTGAGGGGAGACCTTGTTGCTCTCTACAACTCCCTGAAAGGAGGTTGTAGTGAGGTGGGTGTTGGTCTCTTCTCCCAAGTAATTACCAATAGGATGAAATGGGTTTCAGTTACACCAGGGGGGTCTAGATTGGATATTAGGAAGAATTTCTTTATGGAAGGAGTGTTGAAGCATTGGCCCAGGCTGCCCAGGGAGGTGGTGGAGTCACCATTGCTGGAGGGGTTCAGTTAGACTTCCTTTATGATGCCTGATGTTGATCTCACAGAGGTGAAATTCAGTATTTCCTTGGGGAAAGGTCTGAGACCTGATTTTGGCAGCAGAACTCTACATGTTATGGATCAGCATATTTTCAGGACAGGAAAATATGGTAACTTGGCTTAGGCAAACTCACAGATGGCACCCAGGGTAATGGTCTGGGGAACTCCTCTACTCATTCAGGCTCCTGAAAGTGATCCAAGTCCAGCTCTGTGGCTGCATGTTGTGTTCTGGCTCTTCTTGGTGGTAAGGAAAGAGTAGATAGAAATTTCTAAATAAACAAGAGACTGGGGAGAGATTTTGTACTTCAGTGGGTTTGTTTGGGGAACCTTAAATAACCAGCACCTGGAAATACTAGTGGCAGAATGTTCTTTTTGAGGATAGATTCATCAGGTAGGTTGTCTGAGAGAGCAATCTCTGAAGTGAATTTTGGCCAAGTGATTAGACTGAGATTTAGGGACAACACAACCCTCCCATGTCAGTGCTGAGTTTCCTCAGCTGCTTGTGGACCAGCTCTTCTTGATGTGGTCTTACTTTTCTCCTGGGTTTGTTCAATATAGTGCAAATGGCCAGCTAGGAGCTGGTGCAGGCATGTGAGCCAGGGTGTCCTGCTTCCCAGATGCTGCCTGTGTGCCTGGCACACGCTGGGGCTGTGCTGTTGTCACTGCCTGACTGCTGCCTGGGCTTCCTACACATCTGTGGCCAGATGTGGAGTGAGATTTGTGGAGAGGAGGGTGCCTTGCTTTCCTTGCAGGCAGGGTTCTGCTGGCTGTTAGAGGCTGCCTCTGTGCAATGTAATCTTCTTGTTTACCTGCAGCTTTTTTACAAAGCTCCCTTTCACTCTGAATAAACAGCAGCACTTAAATATGACAAGATTTACCAATTGCTTCCTGGATTTTCAATATTCAGCTTGGTGTTAACATTCACCAAAGAAAAGAAACGATGTTTATAGACTGAGATATTTAAAATCTCGTTCATCATCTTTTTTTCTCCTCTCAGATCATTGCTCATTAACTTCCTTATAGATTTAGACCTCTGGGTATGCTTTGTTCAGCTCTACAATTTATATCATGTAGAGACAGGGCTTTTGTTCAGGTATTCAACAAAGCAATTAACAACCCTCTGACTACAAACGACAGCCTTCTGTGATGGATGTTCACATTTGTCTCCCCTCGTTCTGAATCCTGTATATTCCTTTTTCCTCTATGCTTTTTTTTATTTGGAAGGGATTTGTTTTGTCCTGCTGATTTCCACGTGTGAAGCAGTTAGATGTTGCAGGAGGAGCAACAGCTCTGTTGTATCACCAGTTGGACCAGGATGCAGAGCATCAGGGAGACCTATGGCAAGAAGAAGCTGCCCTGAGCACATTTATTCTCCTTGAGGTCCTCAAAGCTATTCTCTAATTCCCTAAGCTTCTGCTTCTTGCTGCATAGCAACCTTTTCCATGATGACTCCAGGATGGATGTGGCCTTGTGACACCTCAAAGCTATCCTCTAAAACCATATCCTGCTGCTGCTTCTTGCTGCATAGCAACCTTTTCCATGATGATTCCAGGATGGATGTGGCCTTGTGACACCTGATCTAGTGGGAGGTGTCTCTGCCCATGGCAGGAGGGTTGGAGCTAGATGAACTTCACAGTCCCTTCCAACCCAAACCACTCTATGATTTATGGTAGGTGCTACAGAAGACTGAATACAATATGGAAAAAGAGGTGCACAGTCTCAGTGGGGTAAGAGAAAAATCACTTTCTACTCCTCCCTGCAGAGACCAGGCAAAGCCCAGAGAAGGGACTGTGTGTTCCCTACCTCTGGAGGACAGATTGGTCTATGGAGAACTTCAAGGCTGACAAATAAGTCTCACTCTCTATGCACCTGACAGAAAACAAATCAATTGCCAAATAGGAGGCACTGTCTGTGGGCTGAGTGGAGATCATGAGGCTGTCAGCTATTGTCTCTTTTAGATGCCAGTGCTTGTTGCAGTCTGGTTTTAGTCAGTCTTAGGGCATTGGAGAAGCTTCAAAGCAGCACAAAGGAGTTAAAATATATTTATCTATCCATCTCCTGAAATACCACAGCCATCCACAGCTGGTGTGGCTGACCTGGGGCCAGGCCAGCTGGCTGACTTCTGAAACAACAGCAAGAAAATGGGTCATTTCCACTGCTTAGTGTTCCTTTCACTTCTTAACCCCCTAGCAGAGTGGTGTGTGCTGATGGAAACCCCAAAGCTGGCTCACCTCACAGTCCTAATCTTGAGAAAGGATGCAAACCTTTAATAGGTGAAGGGATATGCAGTTAATAATTTGGATCAGTTCTGAGGAAAATGTTGAAAATCTGTCAGGAAAAGGCTGTTTTCAGGAGATTTTTCAGTGCATCTTTATTTGGCTTGGAAACACTGAGAGGACTCTCATTATATTTTTATGTGCCAATTTTTTCTTGAAACAATGATTTGAAAATTTCACTTTCCTACCAGAAACAAATATTTTCAAATTACATGGGTTTGCTTTCATAGAGTTAATCTAAAATCTCAAAAATTTAGGATCTCTTATATTGGTCCCATGCAAGGTCTGGTTTTCCTTAATTTATTTCTAGTGTTTTTTGAAGTCAGTTAATGCCTGGGCCTCTTTTCATGTCATTAATCAATGGAATATTCTACTTCCTTTAGTATAAAGGGCCTTGATAAAGAGATTTTGGAAAAATGAACCTGAAAAAAATTGCTTGCATAGTCTTAGAGCATGGAGATTAAAACATGGAAGGTGATAAAGAAGAGTAAGCTTCAAGATGTCTGTTAGAAAATGACCAAGCAATTAAAGTGAAGAGCAGCCTTGTGGAGGAACAGATAGAAACTTCCTCATCAGGAAACTTAAACAAACCAAATATTATTTAAAAAAAAAAAAATTAAGGGCTTTGCACTAAGAAGGTGTGAGCCAAGATTTTTTTCTACATTGCTATTTCTATTCTTAATTAAGATTTTTAGAAACTAATCATTTGGGTCTCCAACATTCTGTTGAGAAAAAGTTGGAAAAAAAAAAAAAA
>NW_008609678.1:0-14588 GCF_000691845.1 Merops nubicus
GGCGGTAGCCGGGGCTGCAGCTCCCTCCAGCGCCGGCACGGGAGCGGGCCCGGCCGCAGCAGCACCGCACACGGCCGCCCTCCTGGTTCCTAGCCTTTGCAAATCACTTGCTAGCTCACAGACGTGTTAGAGATCATAGAAATTCCTAGATTTTGAGCTGTAAAGACACTAAGTGTGGGATCGGATTGTGTATACAACAGTTTGCACGAGTATCCTGGAAACTGATAGGGCAAACGGTGTAGACAAAATTAATCTCATGTATTAGTTTTGGCAGTATTAAGAGCTGGATCCTTGAAGACTGTTGAGGATTTCACATCTTTAATGCGGTTGTGGTAGTCCCTTTGTGATATCTAAATGGGATGGGCACAGTGCCTGCTCAATATCTTGATTAGCTAACTCTCATTGTGTTTCCTATTTATGGCTAAGCTTTGTAAGTAGGAGAAAAGCCTGAACAATTTACAGAGGTCTTGAACCTTCCCAGGAGGAAAGGCCCCTTGCAGACATATGACAGTAATTAAAATCAGAGGGCTAAGGCAGTTACTGCCCCCACCCACTGAATGGTGCTGTTCTAGCTGATGAATCTGCTCCTTTTCTGCCATTCTTTTCAGGCTGGTTTGTAAGATAAACCAGCTCTGCTTTTAGTATGTTGCTACAAGTCTATGCAAATCCAAAGTGGAGGGGAAGCCTCCTCTGCAGTGCTAGTGGGGCTGTTCTTGCAGCAGAGGAAGCTCTGAGGACAATTCTCCCCAAACCCTGTTCCTCGCTCGCATCTGGAGCCAGGCATGGATCCACTGGTGGATCTGTAGCACAGGCACGGATGTGTCCCCAGCTCAGCACCTGGCCGAGCAGTAGCTGTTGGGTGCTGTGTCAAACCTGGCTTCCCAGCCTCCGCCTTCCCTCTAACAGGGCTGTTTTGCTTTCCTTTCTTCCCTGCTCAGGGTAAGATGTTTGAGAATGTCAGCCATTTCAAAATGTGTCCTTTTGCCCCTGATTCCTATAAGCACCATCAGTTCCAAACCAAACTCTTCCACTTTCACAAGATTTTCTTAACTTTCCCACACTGCTAGCAGTTGCTGATTTCCCCTTGGACACTGCTATAGACCTTTCAACATCTTGCCTGGAGTAGCTGTGAGAGGGAGCAGAGATAAGGAGCACCATGCTGTGCTATGGCAGCCACAGACCAAAGCACAGAAAAAAAGCTTCAGAACATATCCTCAGTTAGCGTGGACCAGAATCTCCCTGTTTGCCAGCAAGAGGCAGAAAGGTACAAGACTCATAATTTTCCAGGAGCACTAGAAGCACTTGTGGGATTGGATGGGTGCCAAGGGCATCCCTGTGCTGTGCACCATGGCTGCCAGCTGAACTCCCTGACAGGTGGCTGCAGACAGGTCACTCCTCTGCAGGTTGTGTTGGCATATACCTCAAGGGCCTTTAAAAAAAAAAAAAAAAGTACAAATGTAAGTAAATAAGATCTAGATGTGTTTTATGGATACTGGCTGGCTTCTTGTACAGAAATACTCATACTCACTCAAAACTTGTTCCTTCCTAAACAAGTGTCTATTCTAGTAAAACCACTGTGTTCAACATACAGCACTAAAGTCTCCCCTCGGCGTTTGTGGAAAAAAAGGAGTGATGCAAACACGACTAATGTAAAAGTGACTGAATTTACTTGATAAATGAACAAATAATGCTGCTTACTTCTGTTGTCTTCAGCGAAAATGTTCACCAAGTGGTTAATACTCACATTTTCTGCTGTTGCTCTGCACAGAGTCCCTGAATAAAAACCCACCCACTACAGTGTTTGACTCTAGTGGTACAAACTTCATAAAAGCAAAACATTGGTCTAGATAATAGCATGGATATATCTGACTTCTTCTTGAATAATTATCTTATAAGAAATGTTTTCCCTTTGTACTTTTCTCTCACTTATTCTCCTTAAAAAAAAAAAAAACAACCCTGACATTTTTCAGAAAGATCTCCACCTCTGTGTAATCTTTAATATAAAGTCACACTGACTGGAGTCCTTGAGACATAGTAGAGAATCCTGCAGTTACAAATCACTTTTCATGTATAAAGAAAAGATATTAAAGCAAACAGCTGTACCAAGTCTCTGTATAAATTATTGCAAATCTTTAAACTGAAAACTCCGTCCACTGAAAATAAATCTGGAAGTTTTTATTGATGCTGACTTCAGCTCCCTGGCTTTGTTGGCCAGTGCTTGTACCGTGAGCAGTACATCACTTTCCTTTTCAATCTGAGTGACAAAATAGGCTTATCCCAGTCTTCACCCTGCACTGCTCCACTTGACCTCCCTGGAAAAAGAAAAGGGGCAGAGAAAAGCTCTTGCAGAGCTGTGAACAACTGTGCCAGCAGGAGAGGCAATAAGGAGACGGAACCTCCCTGTGCTACAAAGCCTGGATGAGGGCAACCAAGGCTCCCCACTCTGGAAGGGTGTGGAGGGAAAGCCAAGTGAGGATGGTCCTGTGCCCTCCAAGGAGATGAGCTGGCAGCAGAAGAACATGGGAACCGGCTGTGGTTATATCACAGTCTCCAAAATTTTCAGCTGATATTGCAGAATTTACTCTTATTGAGTATAGAGGTGTCTGATTTGCTGAAGAGCACTGCAGGAGTACAGGCTCCTTCCCAAGACAGTGGTGCCAAGTTATAATGTCATTTGTACTCAGCCAAGTAGTTCTATTTATAATAACCTTTCAGGTGACCCAATCGTATACTTGGTAAAGCTCTTCTAAAGGAGGAGATTACTTTCTGTCTTTCCAGGGTATGAAGTAGTGTACTATACAAATACTGCAGCTTAGCTACTGTCTATTTTGAATGTCAGTTAGGATCAGGTAGTGTTTATACACTCCTGATTTTTAGCAGTTTTTATTCAGCACTTTCCAAATTTGCATCAAGCTGAAACTTGGCATGTAAGCTGTCAGCACAGATCCTAGTTTTATCCCAAAAATAGAGTATGTTAAAGCTTTTAAAGGTGTCAAATGGCTTATTTATGCAGTGGTTGCAGATGCTTTCGTTTCCTGGCTCTTTCAACTGTAAAGAAGCTTACTGTATCACCTCCCTGCCTCCTCCATTCTCCAACAATGTAGTCCTGAGCAGTGAGGAGCAAGAAGCCAAGTAATCACACTGGAATAATAATGCAAGGATGATGTGCCCTGGAAACAGGCATAAGTAACAGTAATTTTTCAAGAAATGGAACTATCCTTATGGAATCACTGTAAAGGAAAAAAAATTGAGAGTATAGCTGAAGTGAACATGTTACCCAAAATGATGACAGTGAAAGGCAAGGCAAAATCCTGTGGAAGGTGCATAACACTTCCATTTAGACAAGGAAGGAAGAACCTCCTCCCACTGATTACAGTGACTTTGTTTTCCTCTGCAGTGATTACTGTGGAGGATATCTGTACATCCACCATGAAATTTATTGAGTATGTGTATTAAAATCCAAAGCACCTCAGTTTAGAAAACTTATGATAGTATAGATCACATATGTTCAATGATCTGTGGCACTGTTTGAATGGTATAAAACTGCCCCTCACATAATAAACTAAACCACATCCACATGTGAGACCATTTGCTCCATTTTGGACAGGCAAAGAAATGTCCTCTGAAGTTAATAAATCTGAGTTCTGGTAGACTAGCAAATAAAACCAGATTAGAAACCAGGTCCTTTCATGCAGAATATCCTACCAACAGCTGCAGGAGAAGGCAGGTCAATGTAAACATGACATACACCCTGTTATCTTTCTTTTATTAGCACCCTGGAAGACAGTACAGGAGAGATAACAAAACTAGGGAGGTCCTGCCTGCTCAGAGATCTGTCTCCAGCACAAGTTTCAGTTTTTAACAAATGGAGGCATAATACACATAACTATTTGCAAGCATGTTTAAATGTAAATCAGAAGTGGCCTATAGGATATGTAGGCTTATATTAATTTTCTAAGTTTTATGAATACTTACAGGATGCAAAGGTTATGATGAGATTTCTGTTGAACATGATCTTCAAATCTATAGCTATATTTTTTCTAGTGAGCAACTTACTTTTGGTAGAAGCACAATACAAGTTCATATGCATAATTGCTTCTTTATTCTGCCCCTCTTGGGGAGGCATGATCCATCTGTTTATAAAACAGAGAATTTGCCAGAATGGTTACAGACAAATATTTTTAAGTTTAGATGGTTTCATTCCACTGAATCCAACTAGACCCAAATATGAATAAAAACCTGTCACAAGACTATAAGCTTGAAGCATTTGCTCATACATCATACAATATATTCACTACTCAAACTTTTTTTTTCTCTCTGAAGAATGGTAGAAATTCAGCATTTGTTTGCTATACCTTTTCTTAGAGGTTTTCATCAGTAATTTCTCCTCTAAAGTTTACTCCATATAATGTTCAGCTGTATCTGAATAGTAGACAATGATATCATATCAAGCTCTATTTAGTAGCCAAGATTTAAAACCACACATCTACAGTACTCATGACATGCAAACATTTTAGTTCTTCCTGTCAGAATGAAGCAATGTGAAGAACCTGAGCTAATTTCTTGGGTTTTCAGACAGCTGTGGATGAGAACTAATTTATGGTCAGTTTTTGAAATCATGCCAGCAGGAGCTTTCATTTCAAACAGATGCTCTGGTATACTGTTGGGAAGGTCACATATCTCATATCATCATTTGATAGGCACCTGGTCAGAAGTATCTTCCCCTCTTGCTACAGCTGTCCTTTCAAAAGAATGAACATGTTGTCTGGTCATTGACATTCTGTGTAAATTATTCCTCTAAAAACTTATTTACAGAAAACTCAGGGATTCATTTTCTTAACTACAAACCTGGAGGTTGAACCAAATCATGTTTGTTAAAAAAAACCCCAAACCTCAGTGTGGAGCAAATCTGACTATTTCTTAATAATTTAAAAATGTTATATTGATTTTACAAATAAAGTTAAAAACCCCAAACCCACAAGGGATCCTTCTCTGTCCATCCTTTGCTTTTGAAAAGATACATGAACGTTTGGAGATTGCGTTTTTTCCTAACGTGCATAAAAAACTGAGACATGCCAGAAAGATACAGGCAGAAGAATCCATGTGTACGTCAGTGTCTCCCTAGACCACCTTTTGGAGCTGCATGAAGGTGGGGATCTTCATGTCATACCTCATCTGCCACTGCTGTGTGGGCATACACTGGTATTTCTTTGACAATGCACCCTCTTCCCGAAGAGGTTTCAGGAAGCCTAGGCCCGGTTTAGGGAGGAGCACAGACTGGTCCCGGTGCCCAGCACTCACACGTGGAGAGGTCAGCGTGGCTCTCCAGGGTGCTCGGCTCGGTCCAGAGCTCTGACTGTGTCTGTGCTTGCTGCGTGCACTCTGGGGGGTGTGCAGCAGCAGCTCCATGCTCCTCCAGGAGATGAGCCATTAGAGGGAGCAGCCTGGAGGAGCACACCTTGTCCAGATGCTTTTTATATCTCCTCGGCCTCCATGGACCACAGGTTGCCTTGTAACATTTCCCCTCAGGAAATGCCATGGTTGATGCCAGAGCTTTCTAGCTCTCAAGGGTTTCTTCTGTACGTACCTGTATTCAAGTGAGACAAATAGAAGCTGGATTTTTTTGGTAGGTTACTCACGCTGTTGATAGTCAGCAGTGGCTGTAGTTTCATGAATGCTTTTAGGCATCATAAACCAGTTCAGGTGACAAAAGAAACTGTCCACCTTTCCACACCCTCTAGCTACTTGCTGCTGTCCTACCACTACCCTCCCTTGGTGTCTGCAGGAATGTTTTGTGTGGACACATGGAGAGTTGGTTATGCTTAAACCAGGGGAAAAAAAACCAAACAAACAAGAAAGGTTTCAAACCACTCATGAAAAGACTGTGAGGGCCAGCAGCAGGGCCTAGGCTCAGCAGTGGCTCAGTGCAGGGCCTGAAGACCAGGGACCACCTCCAAGGCTGCACATCACCAGAGTGATGTAGGTGCTGTACAGGAAAGAGTGACTAAATCAATCCCTGGAGGAAATTCAGAGAGGACACCCCTGGCATTCAGAGCCCAAATTCACTTCTGGTGCCTGGCTGTCTACACCACAGAAGGAGAATGTGCACGTAGGTTATATTTTGCAAGAAGTTCCCAAAAAAGGTACAGTGAATATTTTTTGCTTGTGGTGTGATTTGACACATGACATACCACAGCAACCTTCCAAGGCAAAGAATGCAATCCTAGTGTGTATCTGATATAATTAAGGATGTATGACTTAAGTACCAGCTCATGGCAACAGTCTGAAGTGTCGCAACTGGACTGAGATACAACATTGTGGTTTTGCTTCCCATCTAGGGAATTGAAATATGTGCTAAAAATACTGTGGGGCACTTGGACATGCAGAGTGTTATCACATGTAGAGGGGGAAATGGAATATCAGTACCCGCAGAAGTCACCACAGAAGAGGGAAAACATAACACAGAACATTTTAAGGTAAGCCTTTTTGAGTTGCCAGCGAGATAAGCTGGGACTGGGTTGACATGCTTTATCCCTCTCTCCTCTCTGTCCCTTGCAGGATGAGAAATGATCTGTTTAGAAATGAGTCACGGGTAAATAAAACATATACATTTAAGTAAGGTAAGCATTTAGGTAAGCATTTGCATCATATTAAGTCTCAGTTTTCTGCCACACGTATCTATATAGCTGCTGAAGAAAGTTTTCCTCCCTGTGTTTCATCATGGGAAGACACATTTACTTTTTAGCTGTATTTAAAGCCTCTCATCTCCAGAGAAACATGGGAGGTGATGCTTGACACACAAGGACCGTGGTGACTCATTCTTCCCTCCAAACCCACTCTGTGCCCTGGCTCTGCTATCCCAACTCTGGGTGGCACACAATGACTGCAATTTAAGAGAGCTTCCAGAAGAGAAGAATTATTCTGACAACCTTTTCAGAAAAAGTACCCATGAATATGCTCGAAGTCGGGGTTATGTGCAGCAGCATCTGCTGAATTATTTAAATTGATACATTCAGTTCTACAATCATATAATCAGAAGAGAGGGAGCAGAGAAATTTATATGCAGAGTTACTTGTGAAGGACAATAAGGTAATAATCAAGGTGTTCTGGACAAATAAAAAAATAACCAAAGTGATTAGATTTCAGCCTTAGAGAGCTGTAGAGAGTAATCCTGCCCATTTTAACCAATGTGAGTAGCTTCATTAGTAACAATCTTCTTCTTAGCAAGTTGGCAGTTATAATAAAAACAATTAAACTTGTTCTTCTGCTTCTCTGTGTTGGGCATTTTAATAATTCTCATCATAACCATTAAAACTTGTGCTTTTATATTCCCATGTTGCAAAATACTCTTCACATGACTGTTAAACCACTCAATCTCCCTTTTCTGTTTGTCAATATAGCATCCACAGAAGAGGCAGAGGAAAAGTAAATACATCCAGAACAGGTGCACGAGCAGGATGATACAACCGTCTGCTCACTCTGCCCCCAGGAACAACGTGGCACCTCAGGGCCGTGAGTGTGGATCCAGACAGTGAGGCTGAGTGAATTCCATGCCAAAATGTTGACAACATCTGATATGTGGGAGGGATACTGAGCCACAGAACTGCATGCCATGCTGAACATAATACTAGGCAAACACCAGTAAGGTTACATTTGCACACTGTAACCGTTTATTCGCTATAAAACCAGATGTGCCTCATAACTGCATCTAACAGGCGTGCTCCTGTGCAAAGATAAAGGTTTTTTAATGTTAATAATACACTTGGAAAAGTTACTCTCCATTTTCTCATAGTGTAAGTACCAATTTTAGTAAAGTACTGAGTGGCATCTATGAAGTTTTTAAAAATATTTGTTTTGTCACATTTTTATGTTTATAGTGACTCTGTGATACAAGGTGGCTATGGATGTATTGGATGAGAGCAGTAAGTTTTCTTTAAAAGAGTTGTGTATTTTCTTTTATAATATCCACAAAATACTTCAGGCTATTCAAGAGAATAGCCAGCTAAAATGTCAGGATCTTTAATATGCACACGTACAATACTTATTCTGCAAAAATTAATTAGCAGAATTTTGTAGGAAGTTGTGGGTAACATACCTTTCCTGAGCAACAGTACACTTAGGAATTGGCTGGCAATTTTTTTTTTATTCTGCCCATGAGAATTTACACTCCAGAAGACTCCCTTTTGGCCCATTCTTCTCAGGAGTGTTACTGAAACAGTGACTGGCTCAGCAGTGCAGCAGCTCTGCAGGAAAGAGATTTCACTTTATGGCCCCTATGAAAGAGGAAAACTGAGGTAAAATGATACTAATTTGGATTTTTATCCACAGTTCCAAGAGTCACACCTGAGAATCTAGCGGAGTTGTGTACAGGCATTATTCATTCCTGTTTCTGGAGCCCCTAAATCTGTTGTGCCAAATGTTGTGCAGAACTGGAACAAAAAAGCAGGCCCAAAGAAAGCTGGTAATCTGTGTGTGATCAAACAGATGATAAATGAGTGCTAATGGCTGGAAATAAGGAAATCTGTTACAGGCTGCTCAGCAATCTGAAGAATTGATATGCGGAGGAGGTGAGTGGCATAAAAACTTCCTCTTTCTAGCAAAAAGACTGTTTCCAGGTAGAAGGACTTTGTATCTTTTTATAGTCTAGTCAGAAATTTCAAGACACTGATGTGTATTTAGTGATTTGAAGTATTTCATCTTCTACTTCATACATATTTGATGAACTGTCGTGGACCCCTCTTGGATGGCCACAAAGTTGTGATCTCTGGATTAAGGAGGGACCCCTTAAACCTTTAGAGGTCCAATCCTAAGGCTAAATCTGGTCCCACCACCGTTCATCTTTGTGGTAGTGCTCTGCAGACGAAATTTAGCACCTCTGACTCTGGTGTAGATTTACCAAGAAAATAAGCCAGAGAAGAGGCTTCTGCTAGTGTCCATGGGTCATGGCAAGTGCATCCCAAGCAGAAAAAAAAGCACTGTTTTGGTCTATATACTGTACCAAGGATAGCATAGTCCTAATCCAAACTGGAGCTCCACAATACAAGTAGGAATTATAATGGTAACAGACTTCTGTACAACCGAAAACACAGGTCAAGGACACAAGATGTCCTTGCCTCAGTAGTTTTCCATTCCCTCATGATGCAAATGTATCCAATGACTCTCTGACAGTTCTCTTGCCTTGTTCAAGTCTTGTGGGCAAAGCATTAACTGTGATGAACTCAGGGTTCATGTAAACTCCGCTCACGTGGTAAGTCAGACCCCAGAATCTCAGGCTGTAGGAGTAGCTCCACTGATGGCTCTTCCTTAAGTAGAGTTGTAGTGCTGTGCCCTTTATACTCTGCTGTATAAACTTGGGCTCATTTAACCTAAGGAATTTTGCTTAAAATTGGTTGGCATAGAGGAGTTTCTGCTGAAAGATGACTGAATGAGAAGTGTGTGACAGCAAGTGAAGCCAAACCATAAGTGGTGTGAACCTTGTTTTCCTTTCCAAAGTAAAACTATATACATGTGATCTAATTTAAATTGGCAGGAGGCTTTTGAAATATGTATCGTTTCATTTTAGTAAGAAGAAACGCTGAAAATCTTTTTTTGCTACCAAGCAGACAGGTGGATGACATTGGCTGGCAGCCTGTTACAACACAGTAGTACAAAGAGAATTTTTTCAAACATTGCCATAGTACATTTTGATTTTGTTTTTGTTTGTTTGTTTTCAGTTGAGATATTAGTACTATAAAGTCAGCCAGCTGAGAAGAACTTATGTTTTGGATGGCAATAAATCTTCCAGAACAGTGTTAACCAGCATGTTAGGCAGTTTTCTGGTTCATATTACTCTATATCCCACAACACAAATTGCTGAAATGGGAGAAGGGGCTTAGGTACACATTTCAAACATTTCCTTCCTAGTTCTGGTCAGCATCATATGACTACATGAGAGAAATAGCAAGGAATTCAACAATAATATAAGCAGTAAGCTACATCTCAGGTTTTAAGTTAAAAAAGATAACAAAACAACTCTTCCTTCCCTGCCCACCTCCCTTTATTCCCATCTAACTATTCAACAGACTTTTTGAGAAGTCTTGGGACAATTTCCCTTTTCAACACTTCTAATTTAAATGACTTACTAGAAATGAAGATTTCATGGTATATCAAGACTTGGTTCTTCAAAGCTTCATCTCTTTAGTACTAATTATTTCAACAAGACCTATACTAAAGGCAAATTATGTCACTTCTCTATAATGCCTGCATTAATACTATAAAACCAGCTTCATATGACAGTTAAACTTCTCATTTCTGGTATTTCCTCTTTTTCACTTCTTGGTGTCTCACACAAAGATGTGACACAGTTTTAAGAGGTGCAGGGTTTGGAAACCTTGCAGTTGACCAGCTATGGCCTCATTATTATAACAAAGCAAGACTGCTAGAATTTAATCCTTACTTCTTTTTCTTTTCAAACCAAAGCCACCTTTGATTTCTGTACTGGAAATCACCATAGCAGTATCCATAAACAAAGTAATGTTTAACCCTCCAGGTCAGTTGGAAACAGTATGTATGGCCTAAGCAAGGTCTGCTTAGACACCTACATGCTTGGAGTTAAGAAACTTAGAGAGTTTCCAATAGACACCACTTCTCTTGTGGTAGTAAAAAAAACCCCAAAACCTGAACAATCAACATGTTCCCCAGACTGTCAGTGTTTCAGACACTTTCAGAGGCTCTTGCCACATTTCCTTCATGCACTGTGCACACTGAAGAAAACAAGTCTAAGGCCAAGATCAGGCTTTTCATCTCACCTTTTGAAGTTTTCTCTTCTTCCTTTACTTAAAATCAACATTCATCAGCCCATCTCTCATTAGCTGCAATTAGGAAAGTCTTCCTTTGTCCTGGCTAGTACCTGACTCTCAAGGTCTAGCTGAGCATCCAGGTGGACCCTCACACTGAGAACTCAAATAACGAAATGGCCTACAAGAGAGCAGCACAAGGACTCACAGTGGCTTTGTGCCCACCACTTCCTGGGATTGTCCTCCAGGTGAGAGCATTAAGGGCTAATGTTTACTCTCTGTGCTTAAAATCGACATTCATCATCCCATCTTTCATTAGCTGCAATTAGGAGAGAAAGTCTTCCTTTGTCCTGGCTAGTACCTGACTCTCAAGGTCTAGCTGAGCATCCAGGTGGACCCTCACATTGAGAACTCAAATAACGAAATGGCCTACAAGAGAGCAGCACAAGGACTCACAGTGGCTTTGTGCCCACCACTTCCTGGGATTGTCCTCCAGGTGAGAGCATTAAGGGCTAATGTTTACTCTCTGTGTTGCTAGAGCAGCAAAAAGTAAGACCGGTGCAGCCAAAGGCTAGTGAATGGTATAAGCAACAGTGGCAATAATTTCTCCAGACTGCTTTTTGTGTCACTGAGTAGCCTGAAGCTGGGAAATGCCTCGAAGGAGGAAAGAACCAGAGTTTCAGACTTCCACTGTTTGTCCTCCCATCTTTGAACCAAATGACCTAGATCAATTTTGACTTTCTAAAATTGGTATTCACCAGAACCATACTTCACTGCTTCAGACACTTGAGGGAGGTTTTCCCTCAATACCTACATATGGCCTTTACTCATCCACACTAAGTTTTCTGATGGAGAACTGGAAGGCTTTGCATGTCCTTACCTAATCACACAGCTCAATCTCCCAGGTGCTTAGCATCCTCACTCACAGTCATCAGACCTATGCAACCAACAATTCGGTTCCAGTTTTACAAAGTGCAGATTTCTGTAAGGATGGCTTTATCACAAAACAGCCTGCTGTTTATTATCAGGCCCTATAGGTTCTGACAAGTTTGTTTTAGATATGGATCTTAACTTCTGTTCCTGTTACAAAAGCAACTTTGGCCTCTTAAACACTTAATAATGATGAAACAATAAACTAGCAGAAATGAAAAGAAATGTTGTGGGATTAGCTCTGCATTTGAACTGAGCTTTTACTGTGTTATTTAGCAAACACAAGATAAATGCTTTTAAGGCAGGTCTGTTGAAACTGCAAAACTAGTAGGACAATTTCGGGAGACATGGCATGAGTAGGATTAAGTCTTAAAGAAAAATCCCAAGGCATAACATTTTCCATTTGTCTATACAAGCTATTGCAAGTTTCTGCAACAAAGCTGAAATAGTATCTGCAGATCGCCATTGGGCTACAAATTTAAAGTTTGCATGTATGAAGCATCCTGCCATGCAGATCTTCAAAAGCAAAGGATTGCCTCCATTTTGCATCACAAAACATTTGCAGTAGTTGTACTACATTTGACATCACCATTTATGGCTGAGGGCCAGATTGTAATATCTATATTCACAGCTATTTAGCTGTTATCCTAGCCCTTCCCAAATTTCCCTCTGTTTTATCCTGCTTCTGTTTGGCTTGTGACTATATACCATATACAAGTATAAACAACTGTACTTCTGTCAGACGAGTCACCCTGCTGGAACTGCCTGAATCTCACTGGGCTGATAAATCTCAGTTTGATAGCTGCTGCCAGAAGTAACAAGGACATCCACTGATGTCAGTGAAGCAAGGCTCCATCAGAGAAAATCGGGGTATGTCACAGTTGATCTCCTTGCTAGGAATGTGGAAGTTAGGGGAGCAACAACAGAAAACAGTATTAAAAAAGCCTTTTTGTATGGTTAAATACTTATTCTGGGATTGCAAAATACAACAAACAAACAAACAAAAAAAAAAACAACCACCCAAGGAACATAAATATATTAATTCAATAAAGATTAATGAAAGTTATTCTTTACATGAAAGCTGAAGTACAACAATGAAAAAATACATATTCCAGCAGAATATCCCTCACTATTTACCTCCTTCTGTTAACACAACCATAATTTAGGCTGAGTCTATCATAAAACTTAAATGAACTGTGAAAGAGAGCATTCTGTTTTGCGGCTGTTAAAAGCAATTGAATATGATGTTAAGTTCTCCATTGGTTTTGGCAGCAAGTCCTTATTCCTTTAAAATCCTGTGTACACACTTTCTACTTTTTGTAATAGGGATTATAAAAAGTCATCAATTTGGCTTCGTTTTCATGGGAATGATGTAATCTGGATGATGTGGAGAGCAGCATTTGAAAGATGTTGCTTCCAAGGTTGTGCTGGGTGACAACAGCACTGATCTGACAGACACCTGAAACATGCACTCACTCTTGGAAAGACTGGACTAAATAATGAAAACAAAGTGATAATGGTCACTCAGCTGCAGCTACAAAGACTTATCTGGCACGTGGCTGAGTTTTTGGGCAGGCAAAGATTGTACCACTGCAGTACATCAACAGAAACCCCAGGAAGATCTGATACCAAACAGAAATAATTCTCACTTCATCTGCAGTACTTAGCAAAAAAAAAAAATTTCTCTAGTTTTTCATTATTCAGATTCTGGACTAGAAGAATTCTAACTTCAGTGAAACAGGAATAACAAATATTCTAAAAGAATGAACCACTGATAAGATATGAATAAAATGAGTTCCAGGTGGATGTGATGACTGTAAATGTGACTTTGCTTTTAAACAAGGAGTGCTGTAAACAAACATGTGATCCAGTTTATCAACTGAAATTGACTGGCTTGCAGTTTGAAAATAAGATACACATGTTGGCAATTAGAGTTAGGCCTTTAAAAAGCATACTTCATGTGTTTTTTCATGGAAAAACAGTAACCTTTTTAGCTTGCCTGACTTTAAGATTTTTAGAACTATCTTTTCAAAACATGTATACAAGCCTGAGTTCTGAATCCATAACCAGACATGAGAGGGCAGATACAGACTCCATCAGTTACATGGGCTAGGGCAGAAGTTAGAAAGGTCTTCCAGCCAGAAAGGGTATACCACAGAGGGAGACTAGGGGTAAGTGTTTCGGGGGTTAGCATGTGTTTGTGTTTAGCCTGTGCATGCAGCTGAGCTACAACAGCTGCTCTATCACCCAACAACCCCTCCCAAGCCAGGAAGGGGATCAGGAAAAGGAGAGGGCACTTGTGGGTTGAAATGAAAACAGATTCAATGAAACAACAAAATTAATATTTAACTAATACAAATATAACATATAAAAGAGTTATACTCAGCCCAGTGATCATACGGTGGTCACAGCAAACAGTAAAGCAGTCCTCAAGAGCAGAATGCTGAGCAAGCCCCTCCAGGGGCAGGGAGAGGCAGGAAAAGGAAGATGATGAACAGGAAGAGCCCCTAATCATAGCAAACTTTACCCTTTAGAATCACACAGAATGTTAGGGGTTGGAAGGGACTTCTGGAGAACATCAAGTCCAACCCCCCTGCCAGAGCAGGACCATCTAGTCTAGGGCAGGTCACACAGGAACGCATCCAGATGGGTCTTAAAAGTCTCCAAGGCAGGAGACTCCACAACCTCCCTGGGGAGCCTGTTCCAGTGCTCTGGAACCCTTACAGTAAAGAAGTTCTTCCTCATGTTCCTGTGCTCCAGCTTGTGACCATTGTCCCGTGTCATATCACAGGGCACAACTGAAAAGAGATTGTGCCTTCCTTCCCGACACCCAGCCTGCATATATTTCTACACATGAATTAGATTGCCCCTAAGTCTTCTCTT
>NW_008609679.1:0-14178 GCF_000691845.1 Merops nubicus
GCCCGGGTGGCGTGTCCGCGGCCGCGCCGCTGCCGCTCCTCCGCGGTCCGTGTTTGGGACCGGAATCGTAGCGTCGCTCTGACTGAAGGAGAACGTCGGGTTTCCCCATAGTAAACGTTGTCCCTGTTATCAGAGTACCCGCGTGTCTCAGTTTTCTACTTTTGGATGATAATCGGTGACTTGTCTTCCTGTAGCAAGACCAGAACTTATTTGGAAAATGCTGACTGTGCGATATACCGACTGACTTACACCCACTTAGCGTTAACCCTCGCCCCGTTGTGCAGTGTAAAAGTTTATTGCCAGTATTTCTTAAGACATTCCTTTATAATGCTGTTAGAAATTACATTGAACTTTAGATACGAGTTGTTTATCCTATGTCGTTATTTGTTCCAATCATTGGGTTTGAGGTTTGAATGCTCTGCTTTGGATTTGGGAACGCTTTTATCTATAACCTCTTGCTGATCATCTCCATTCTGTCGGGCTTTCACTTCTTGTGCAGTTTGGGACAGGAAGCCATAAGCCTTTTCCAACATTCTATACAAAGTGACCTTTTTCTGAAATTCCATTTTTTTTTTTTTTTTTCTGGTAGTGGTCTATATACTAATTTTGGGTGCCACTTCTTTCTCACTGTCCATAATGGTTCCTTTTTGTCACTTCTTTCTGCAGTGTCTCATGTTGCTTGTGCAGATTTTAGCTTGTTTCTCTAAAACTTGCTTTTACAAATTTGGGTAATTCTTTGCCTTCATTTGGAATTCCAGTTTTGTTCTTTTTTATTTCCTCTGCCTCACAGTAGTCTACTGCTGTTTAAAAGAGGACCACAGGTTGTCCTAGGCCCCATAATAGTTTTCTTTATAGAGTTGTTTCTGTTGTGGTCAGGGAGGACAGAACTACCCACAGAGGTTTCTTTGCTAGCCTCCATTTGGGCTTAATGTTCTTTCATTCATCTGAAGCTTATCACAAGGTCTGTGTTATATGGTTGTCCTCAAACTGAATAAGCAAGTATCCTAACAACAGTAACTTCTGAATGTTTTTTATTTCTTAAAAAGAAAAGTGAGCTTAAATTCCAGATTCTTCTTGTAAAACATATGTTTGCTATCTTAAATAAGTGTTACTTGACAACTTTCTCTGCTTGCCTCTTTTGAAAACTTGAAGGAAACTCTGAGTAAGACTATTCAAAGACACTTGAAAGTAGCTTGTGTCAAATATTTTATGCATTACGTGAAGAGTGCATTCTGTATCTGGCTGTAGTTACTGCTGATAATTTGCTCTAAGCATGTTGTTTACTTTACAGAATTCTGAGGATGTCCGATGTAAATGCATCTGCCCTCCTTACAAAGACCATTCTGGCAATATTTACAACAAAAATGTTTCACAGAAAGACTGGTGAGTGTGTGTGGCATAAAATACTTTAATGAATATTACTGGTTAGAGACTTGTTCCTTAGTGATTATATGTGAGTCTCCTATAGGGTGCCAAGAGTAATTACATCTGTTGCATAAATTACTAAAACTTTTCTTTTAAAAGTAGTCCAGAATTCAGCTCTAGCACAGGACGAGGCTTGAAATCCGTAGGTTTGCCCTGTCTTCTGCTTTAGGTTTGCTTGCTTGCATGTTAGCTATTTATTTAAACTTGGAATGAGGAGGAGGGAAGAGGGTGTTGTAATCTGAATTCAGTGATTTGAAATGGCTTAAAGGCAGGGGGGCACAGCAGTGGGTGCAGGACTCAGGAGTATTGCCTCTTTCTCTCCTCTTGAAACCCGTTGTATCATTTAAAGACTACTGTTTCTGGAGACTTCTGTTCCTGATAATTGCATACAGAGAGTGCAGTTATATGAGACAGCCTGAGCCATTTAACAACGTGTGTGCTTTCAAAGAGGGAGGGAAGTCTTGTATCTTTGTGCCTCAGCAGCGTGCTCTGTTGTATTGCTTGGGCCATCTGTGGCCTTTGAGACTCCTCTCCAAGCGGAGCACTGATGTACGTGGCCAGAGGTGAGGGGCTGAGGAAGAAAGGGAGATGGTGGTGACTTGTTACATTGGCTTGTAAATGACTTGTGTAATTTCCCCTCGAATATCATTGTCTATGTGAATCATACAAATAAAACACTGAGTTTTAGAGGTGTGTTGATGTCGAAGTGCTCCAAAATTCTTGGGGTTAGCCTATAAACTTGTGACATGCTTCTTAATGTGTTGCCTCTTCAGTTATGTTAAGAATTTATAAAACACTTTTCTGCCTGATGCGTGGCAGTAGGTTGGCATCTTGATTCTGAAAATTTCATACTTCTTAGTAGGCCCACGAAAATAATTATTGGAATAAAATTAGTGATACAGATGTATTTAGAGCTATACCTTGACTTATTAAATTACCTACAGAAGAACTGTGAGACGCAGCACTGTAAACTTCAGACTAGACTAATGCACACAGAAGGTACTGTCCAACTGGAATTGCTATTTTGGTCCCTCGTAATTAACTTAACAACATTAGTCCTCCTATGACAAATGAAGTTGCAGCAGTGAAGCGTCCTGGGAGGATCCCGGCTGCAGCAGGCAGTTCAGAATAGCAGTGGTACTGGCCTTATTGGTCATTACCTTTCTGCAAATTAAAATGGATTCCTTTTCAGTGGGTGTTGCTAAGTGTGTGCCCTACTAGCAGATAAGACCCTGTTTCCCTTTAAGTCAATATTACTACTGATTGAAGGAAGAAGTATCTTTGAAGGCTTGACTAATTTTATGGTGACAGATAACGAACGCATACAGAGTCTCAAAAATCTATTTTCCTATCTTACATCTCATTTTGTTGAGATAATTTCTTAAGTGACCATCTGGGAACATTTTATGGCTTTGATTTTCAATTTGAGGTGTCTTGCTGCCACTTCTGGAAGACTTGATTGCTAGTTTATGTGCAACAAAGTAGACAAATTTAGTGCTGTACTTTGGCTTCTGGATCAGTGCAGGTGGCTTGTTATTAAATAGAACTGGGTAATGGACATCATCCTTTAGGTGTTTAGATCAGTGACTCATGAGATGAGCCAGATTCATTTTTAGGCTGTTTATGAATTATACACTGTATAATGGTCACTTACTACTGGCTTGCCCAGACATAAAATTAAAATTTAATTCTTAATGCTGAACATATAACGTGCACCATGATGCTCTTATTTAGATGCTTTAGCTCTTTCACTTGCAGTGGTCTGTTCTTGGACTTCAGGCTGGCAAATGCTGTGTTATGCTAACATTGATATGGGCTGGGGTGTTTTGACACCAAAAAAGTGTTCACCCTTCTGGTGTCAGGTTTGGAGCTGTTGCAGGGATTCCCACCCTGATGGACAATGCGCTAGGTAAATAACCTGCCTGGAAAGTGTTGGTGTTTGTAGTTTGTACTTGGAAGGTATTGGTGTAGGGAGGCTGACTGCAGCAATGGCCAGCGACCTGCAGGGAGGGAGGATGGGCTATCCACAAGCTGAATGAACTGGAAATCTGTCTGTGCAGGAGCTGCCCTTCTGACTAGCATAGCTTGCCTTGGCAGAACTGCTTCCTTGGTGCTGTTACTGTGGGCAGGGTGATAATTTTACTTGAGGTAAAAAATAACTTAGAAAAGGATCAGCTTTTTCTACATTTTCCTCTAAAATTGCCATGGAACTGCAGTACAAAGAAACATAATCAAAATTCTAAGGTTCCGATATATTTTATACTTCTTAGCAACTTGAAACACTGAACTGGAGATGAAAAAAAAATGCTGGTGTTAATATTTGATATACGTGAAGTAAGAGACTTATTACTGTACTTAAGCTGCATAAGAGCTTTCTGCTGTACTTGTGCAACATATTGATGCAAGCTTTCAATCAGGTGAACAGAAATCACACAGGTTATAACCTGCACATATTTTTTATTTTGTAGCTTGAATGCTGCCCTTCTCCACAGAGCAGAACGTAATTCTGCTTTCAAATAAATGAGAAAAATAAGCCTTCCACTCCTCTCCAGAGGATGTGACTTGACGCTCAGTAGTTTTAGTTATGAAGAAGAAATAACAAAGAAAATGGAAGGGTTGAGTTGGTGTCTGGCTGTGTGCTCAGAGTTGTCATCTGGCCCAGCAGAGTGTTTGGAACCTAGGCTGCTGCTGTCGTGTCAGGCTGGTTTGATGTGCTTCTGACCAGCTAACTGCTATAAAGGCAAACCAGGACTTTTTCATTCTGTCGGTGCTCTGCAGGGACCCTGAGATGTTTACTCTGAACAACCAACCTGAGTCTGAAAAAAGACCAAAATTACATAAGTTATTGGTGGCAGAAGTTGTCTCATGGAAGCTGGATTTAAGTGCTGTGGTATAGAGGGCCCATGAGATTGTCAATCATGCTTTTTGGCATGGGACTGTTCTAAGTCAAATTATGCTTTTGCTTCCAGGCCTAGTGCTGGAAATGGGATGCTGTTTATTCACGGTCTTATTACTTGGAGAAACAAACAATATGACTTTTTTTCTTTAATTCCTGAAACTTTTGATGGCAAGAAAGAGCTTACTTCTATTCTTGAATGCCAGAGAGGTTCGTTTCCTTTCAGAGAGTGGAAGGACAAAATAAGGCTGTTCTGAGTATGACGAAGAAGGAAATGCATAGCTGTAATTTACTTTTGTTTTTAATGTCGGTGTCAAAGGATGCATTTGTGCTTGGATTCAATCCTTGGACTTATGCTAACAACTTTAATACTTTCACTGAAAAATGAAAACATTATTCAGTTAGAAAGGTCTTAAAACTTGTTTAGCAGCTTCTGGGTAGCTGAATTTCGTATGTAAAATAATGGTGGTGAAGTGATTTTTAGAAAAAAAACATTCATCTGGGTTACCTATAATTTAGAACAGCTGAACTTAAGCACAGGTGGCTTCTCAGCTCGTGCAGCTGGGATCTGCATTCCTAGTGGAGCAGGTAGGCTAAGAACAGCTCAGAGCTGAGTGAGTGCTTTCTGTGTGTCTGCAGTGATTGTCTTCACGTGGTTGAGCCTATGCCTGTCCCTGGGCCGGATGTAGAGGCGTATTGTCTACGTTGTGAATGCAAGTATGAAGAGAGAAGTTCTGTCACAATTAAGGTAAGCAATGTAATTCTGTTGGCGTGCATGAAATACTTCAACCAATTAGTAAATGTATCTGTCTTGGAAATATTCTTTTTAAGGGGAAAATTTTTCTAAAACAGCCCAAGGTTTAACTTTTTATCGTGATACTAAGCTGTATACCTTGCTGAGATTCCCAGTGTTCTAGGGCATTTTGTCAAGCTCTGGACTTCATTTTTTGTTATTTCTTTAGAGAGCCTCTTATTTTTCAGCTGTCTATCTTACTCTAAATTTTCTTTTTTTTCATTTTAGCTTGCCAAAATAGAAATTGCCCATGTTTGTTCTAACAGATGATTTCTGTATTCTTCACATTCTTATCCTGTTGGAGTCACTGAGCCCTAGGTAGAAGTGAATAGATTATGTAGTGCATCTTTTATGACACAGACTTGGTTGGATTTTTTTCCAATTTTTTTTTCTCCCTTTAGAAGTTTGGTAGTTCTTCCTTCCCATTTTTCTTAGTGATTATTAGAATACAGATCCATGCTAGAGAATGGAGACCATTCAGGAACCTCCAGATTTGCCACTACAGTTTAATGGGCAAACTGAAGAGTTATCTTGGCTGAGGTGAAATTTATAACACCAAGTTGTTTTTAAGAGGGACAGTGTAAGATTTTTAGCAAGGCCTCACTGAGAGAAACCGTTTCAAGGTAGCATCTGTCTGCCCCAGCCCATTTTAATACCAGGTCATAGCTTGTTGTTTTATACTCTGTGGGATTTAAGTCACCTGGTGATGCTACCAAAGATCAATGGGAATATAAAAATCTTCACTATATACTCTTCTTTTGGTCCTTGCTGCCTGCTGAGATTGTGGGAGTAAAGTCACACTGCTGGCATAACCTGTGCTTGCATTGTGTAGGTCACAATCATCATATACCTGTCTATTTTGGGCCTACTTCTTCTGTACATGGTGTACCTTACACTGGTGGAACCTATACTGAAGAGACGTCTCTTTGGACATTCACAGCTCATACAAAGTGATGAAGACATTGGGGTGAGTTCACCAGAGGGCTTTTGTATTTGGGTTAATGTAAAGTTTGAGGTGGTTAGTTGTTAAAATAACTTTTTGGGGTGAGAAGCTTTTTTTGCCAGGCAATGTAAATGCTTTTTCTAAAGGGTGGGCAAAAGATCTGTGTGATGACTTCAGTGAAGCCACTCTTTCATTTTTCACTGAGCTAGAAAGTAGTAAGATGAGGACTGCTTCAGTTGTCCCAGCTCTAGTAACAGATAACTTTCTCAGGGAAGAAACAGAGTAGGAATGGAGATAAGCATATATAGGAACTACAACTCCTTAATAGTTGTGATCACTAGCCAGACTGCATAGATCATTATCTACACAAATTGTTTACTGCTTAGATTTCTCTCTACAAAAAGAAAATAGAAAGGTTGCATCTTCAGTTTGAGGTTGTTGATGCTAAAAATTCAAGAAGTAATTATAATGAAGTAAAAGAGTGATCGGTGCTTAAATAATTTCATAGTATTACAGCTGGAAGCCAGAATGTGACAGTAGATTTCAACAGATCTGAACAGCCTTTTCTGGGAGAAGGGGAGTGAGCACTCCATTAGTGACTCCATGGCCTGTTATTAGTTGCCTTGTTAGTCTCCAACACAGTATTCTTGGAAAGAATTTCTGAAACCAGACCAAGAGTATGAAACAGGAAGGTTGTTGTCTGCTTAACCTAAGCCTTTCAATATGCATGAGCATGCTGCTGTTTGAAGTTTAGAAGCTACTGTTTGAAGTTCCTTCAGTGGCCTCATAGATCTCAAGGTATCAAAACTGTTAAACCTATGCTCTGTTATGCTGCCTGTATGTGGGCTGTAGGGTGAGTTGCACTCGGTTTCTCCAGGCTGTTTCTGTGTTTGGAGTGACAGCTGTCATTGTTAGCAAACAGGGAAAACATTCTTTAGTTCTACCATTTTTTCTCATTAGCAGTGGCCACATCGGCCATCTTGACTTAAAAGTGTTTCTGTACTGCAGGGGAAGATAGTAAGTATTCAAAATAAAGCGTTTTCCTCAATACTAGCTTTTATCAGCTGTGCCTTCTTTATTTACCTTGATTTCACAAGACAAAGATGTGATTGTTACCCAGGTTTGAGCTAACATTGTCTGGAGTGAAGGTTCTTTGGACAGAGGTGCACTATTGCTGTTAAGTTCCACAATTTCTGTCCTTGCTTTTGTATTACGTAGAAAGACATTTGGAATATGTCTCCGTTGACATCTTAAGAATTCCCCCAGGAAATCCTCCTTCCAGGAGGATGTTGGGGGCTTTTATTGGGAAAGGAGGTACTTCAGTGATCCTTTTTCTGTCTGCATTCTTATAGCAAATTGTGCAGGTTCCTTCCTGAATTAAATGAACTCATGCTGTATGCTATACCTCAGATTAATTATTCTTTTTTTATACCTTAAATTATATTAATACCCCCAAATCTGGGTTAGGGTCTTCTGATTGTAGGTAAAAGAAATGAAATAAGTCATGTGGAAGAGCACAGGTTAACTGCAGAATGTTTACGTTCTGGTTTCTGATTTTGCTGTAACTGTTACTGTGACCATTACCTGTGCTTGTGGAGTCACTAGTGCTTATTATCTGCAGTAGTGCTTGGAACAAAAAACACTTCAGGTCCTTGTTTAGGTTAATCAGTTAATGTATGTGTCTTCAGAAGTGTTGGGGGAAAGGGGTGGAAGGAATATGCAGTGTATTTGTACAGAAAAGACATTTATTTAATACAGGACATAATTATGTTATTGTTCATTACATGTTGTCTGTATGATGCTTTCTGACATAGCTTTAGCAATGTGACTTTGTCCAAAACCTTATGATAGCCAGATAACTTGGTTATATTTAGTAGAAGAAAATAAAACTTTGCAGGTACTGTTAGAGAACAAGCACTCAGTTATTGTTGAGCTCTGTCACTTAAACAGCTGTGTTGACACTTTGCTTTGAGACAGCTGAGGACAATAGGTTTGATTTGGTAAACATCAGAGTGTGTTGGTTGTATATAGAAGCTGTGTGTGGACATCCTGAACCGCCTGATGGTAAATGGCCAAGAGCTGGCAGAGAACTGGCTCTTTAGTTCACTTTCAGAGTGAAGTGTGTTCCTGACAGTAACGCGAGACTCTAGGCCCTGGGCCTGTTCCAGGCTTCTGTCCTACCAGCTACTAATGGAGGCAAGACTGGTTCTGATATTCACAGATTCCCTGAATGTTAGGGGTTGGAAGGAACCTCAAAAGATCATCTAGTCCAACCCCCCTGCCAGAGCAGGGTCACCCAGAGTACATCGCTCAGGAACACATCCAGGAGGGCCTTGAAAATCTCCAGAGATGGTGACTCCACCGCCCCCCTGGGCAGCCCATTCCATGGCTCTGTCACTCTCATTGTAAAGAAGTTCTTCCTTCAGGTTGAACCTCTTGTTCAGCAGCTTGTGGCCATTGCCCCTAGTCCTGTCACCAGACTCCACTGAGAAGAGCCTGGCCCCATCTTCCTGACACCCACCCTTTAGATATTTATAAGCATTAATAAGACCCCCCCCCCCCCCTCGGCACCCTCTCCACATCCCCAGCTCCCTGAGCCCTTCCTCATATGACAGGTGTTCCAGGACCTTGATCATCTCAGTAGCCCTGCACTGGACCTTCTCCAGCAGTTCTTTGTCCTTCTTGAACTGAGGAGCCCAGCACTGCACACAGTATTCCAGGTGGGGCCTCACCAGGGCAAAGTAGAGGGGGAAGATGATTTCCCTCAACCTGCTGGCCACGTTGGATTTGGATGCCATTGGTCTTCTTGGCTGCAGGAGCACACTGCTGGCTTGTGGTCATCCTGCTACCAGCTAGGGCTCCCAGGTCCTTTTCCCCAGAACTGCTCTCCAACGGGTCAGCCCCCAGCCTGTACTCATGCATGGGGTTGTTCCTCCCCAAATGCAGGACTTTACACTTGCCTTTATTGAATTTCATGAACTTTCTCCCTGCCCAGCTCTCAGCCTGTCCAGGTCCCTCTGGATAGCTGCACAGCCTTCTGGTGTGTCAGCCACTCCTCCCAGCTTGGTACCATCAGCAAACTTGTTGAGGGTGCACTCCAGCCCTTCCTCCAGGTCATTGATGAATGTATTGACTAGTGCTGGGCCCAGCACTGACCCCTGGGGGACACCACTAGCCACAGGCCGCCAACTAGACTCTACCCCACTGACCTCCACCCTCTGGGCTCTGTTGTTTAACCAGTTCTTAACCCATCTCACAGTCAGCTCATCCAGTCCATACTTCCTGGGCTTCACAACTAGGATATTGTGGGAGACAGTGCCAAAAGCCTTGCTGAAGTCGAGGTAAACCACATCCACTGCTCTGCCTTAATCTATCCAACTAGTCACGCTATCATAGAAGTCTATCAGATGAGCCAAACATATTGCAGCACACCATGATGTCTCTGGGCAGCAGATAGACCAAACTTCATTGTACTGTCAAAAAACTATTTTGGAATCCTGTGGGAGTTAATTTGAATGAGAAATTGAAGTGCAGTTTTAACTATTGAAATATTTATCGTTACTGACCAGCTCATTGAAACAGCTTGTTTTTCTTTAAAAACAAACAAACAAAACCACAACAAAACCCAAACCCCCCACAAACAGACAAACAAAACCAAGAAACCCCAAAGCAAAACCCCCTGCATCCTTTGGAGTGTAACAACGAAGACGACTAGTGTCATTGCTCAGAGGAGGTGTTGTGCTCTCTTTGCCGTTGCAGGATCACCAGCCTTTTGCCAACGCCCACGACGTGCTGGCTCGCTCCCGGAGCCGCGCCAACGTGCTGAACAAGGTGGAGTACGCCCAGCAGCGCTGGAAGCTGCAGGTCCAGGAGCAGCGCAAGTCTGTCTTTGACCGCCACGTGGTCCTGAGTTAACTGTCTCAGGAAAGCAGCTCCGGGGCAGTGGAGTGGACTGGTGGAAAGAGCTGGCTTAATGTCTTCCTGATCCTGCCAATTCAGAAGGGTTTGCTTGAATGGTTCATCGTTGATTTAAAATATAAAATAGAGAAAAAAGTATTTGAACTTTGAAGGAATGTACGGGAATGGAAGAAATTTCAAAAGATCAGTTAAACAAAAGCTAAAATCTTTGTTTTCCAATGGCTTTTACTAATAAAACTGAGAAGAAAACAAACCTTAAGATACCTTGGGTTGCCACTGTGGTACCTTATTTACAGTTGTGACTTTATGGTGGGTTTTAACTATATATTTCTCTCTACTATTTATGTAGTTAAAAAGTATCTGGGAACACCATAATTACAACTCACTAATCACTTTATGTAGAGACCTTTTGTAAATATTCTTGGATTTTCTGCTGACTAGTGCTAGGTACTGGAAATCTAAATCTCAGTAGTGTCATTTTTGCCTGAGAAAGTGAAACCCTGAGTGGCTGTATTCACCATTTGGTTTGGTGCACGCATACTTTCAAGATGCTTTTATGTCAAGTAAGGTTTGCAGATTTAAGACAAGACTTAAATGGGCACTGACTCGTTGAGCTACATACTTCAAGTACTGTGATGTAGATAAACTCAGATGTGTGCATATCGAGACAGTGTTGGCATTTTGTTTTGTTTTGCTTTAATAATTTAATATATGGTATGTGTATTGCATCTCTTAAAAAAATCTTTTCCCTTTCGTTTCTTTGGTAAAGTCTCAGGAGTTGCTATATAATGATATATTTATTATAAAAATCTTTCTGCATTTGTCTGGATTGATGGTTTAAGGCACATACTTTCTCTAGCACCTGTCATCTTGGCAGTTAGGTGTATTTTTTTATCTGTGATTCTGTACTCATCTCTCAAGAGGTATACAATTGCTAGATGACTAAATTTCATATATCCCCTTTGGAATGTAACAATTAAAGATAAAGCAGATTTTTGAAAAACGGATGTGCGTCATCTATATGTCATTGTTCACCCTGTCTGTAAAAGCACAGCTCTGAAAATGCTTTGGAGTAGCATTATGCATTTGTTTGGTGCTTAGATAAAGGAAAGAGACTCACCAAGTTGCTAACTGAAACTTTTTTTAATCCCTGACTCAGATTGAGGTATGTGTATGTGGCTGTATTTTTGTCTGGCGCAGTTTTCAGTTCCAGTGTGGAAGGAAATGATTCGTCAACAGGACTGTGTATTGCCAGGTGCAGTTTTGGCTTCCTTAGCCCATAGCTTTGGGGACAGAGTGGTGTGGGAGACAGCTGTGCCCACAGCTCTGCCACATCAGGGGTGGAAACAGTTGTCCCATAAAATCTACACTGACTGTAGGTCTTTTGCAGGTACAGAGCTTATTCTCCTGTCAGTCCTGTAGCCTTCCAAAACCTGAGTTAATCCAGAATGATGTACAAAAAGTCCCCTAAAGAAGACTAATCTGTTTGTTGAGTGCATCCCCATCTACCAGCTCTAGTAGATGTTCTGGCTTTTGGCTGCCTTTTCACAAGGCCTGAAGCTGGTGAGGGGAGGAGGATGAGGAATAAATACAGCATTGCTGCAGGAGCAGAATGCTTTCTTGGGTGGCTGACAGTCCCAAGAAGACAGATTGTGTGTATGTAGCTCTCTTGGTAGTAGAACAAGTGTTTTTAATCTTAGTGTCTTCTGGAAGTTTTAAGCTAAACTGGCTTGGGTTTGGATTTTCTGTGTAGTTTTATTTTGTTCTATAGAAGGGGCAAGTAGTGAGTTAGTCTAAAGTGTCAAGATAATCCTGTGAAGTGTGGGAGTTTTGAAGTTAGGTGTCCTGTTTCCTTAGACCTGTACAGCTGGACAGCTCTGTACTGAAGCGTGTGTCATCTGTATACCCCAGACATCTGATGATTGTTTGCTCCACACTGTGTTTCTGAGTTTAAGCAAAACTTTAAAACTTTTGTCTTGCTACTGATTGCTCACTGTTTTCAAATCTTGTTGACCTTCATAAATGCTTTATTAGAGACCTTTTATATGCTGTTAAACTTCTTAACACTAAAGGAATTCCCCAAAATTACAGGTATAATGAAGATTAAATGTACTGTTATTGGAAGTGAGGACACAGCTTAATCTGGAGACAAATCCCATGCAAGCTTCTTCTAAATAGATGCTGATGCTTTGTGTTTAAAATGAAGCTATGAAAATTAGTTTGCTTATGCTTTGCAGATGAATATTTAACTAAATTCTAGCTCATTGTTATATTTAATCATTAAAGTACAAAATGCCAATAAAAGAAAATACTGCTTCAGTACAGTGAAACAGAATATACATAGGAAGTAAACAAAGTATGTTCCTGATTACTCTCTCAGGTAATCTGGTTGTGTTCAATACAGTTTTGAAGTTTCTGGCCCTTATGCCAGGTTTTGTTGCCATCATAACTGTGGTGTGGGTGGAAAAGCCAAACCAGAAATGAGCAGATCTACCTGTAAGCTACTTTGCATGTTGTCAATTGACTATAAATTGCAGCGGGCATTGACTCAGTGGAACAAGCTACATAATTCAGGTAAGAGACTTGTGTATTGCTGTATCTAGCACCAGATCTTTGGTGAATATCAATGCTTTTGTAAATGACTTCTCCCAGCTGTTCAGTAACAGTGCTTCCATAGCTTTATAATGGATCATGTTTAATATGATCTCTTATTTAATAAAGTGTAAGAGAAACAGAACATGAACTTCTTTTTTTAATATCATTAAGATACTTTCAGATGGTATTCATCAGTCTTAAAATAGCACATCTTGTTTCCTTGGATTTTGCTTTCATCTGAAGATTGGTGAGTCTCTAGTGTAAAAGGAAAGTGATACTAACGCTTGATTTTGCACTTTGTGCAGGTAGTAAAGCATCAGACAACTGTTTTATGTGATGCTCTTGTGTAGCAGATGCGTCAGCACCAAGCAACAAATACTGCAAGTATCTCTTCTTGAAGGATTCTGTTCCTTTTGGTTTCTTGCTTTCTTGTTGTTTGTTTTGCTACATAAGTTTGGATTTTTTTTTTCCTCAGATGATGTTTTTAACTTGTTAGCAGTGGAGAGTTTTTAGACAATAACCCACCTTGTGTAATTAGAAAAGGTAAAGATGATTGTTTGCTTTTGTAATTTTATAATGAGTCTATATATTCAGCTCTGATTTTCTGTGTGTATATTAAGGTGAAATGGATATGTCTTCATGCTTCCAGCATGATTACAGAAATGCCTGTTGAAGATGCAAGACTTTGTCTCATCTAACAGCATGCCAATAAATTAATTCATAACTCACAGGATTTCTGTTGAGGTCTATGTGCTTCAGAAAAACAGACAACACGAATACAGAGACATTTTGATAGAATGTTGTATGAATTTGTCTATACTGAGTAAAAATTCTCACTGTATTACATGTGGCAGCTATAAAGTCATTAGAAAATGTCAAAATTTCCCCATATCCTTGTGAAGGATTAAGGGGATCCCATTTATGTTCTGGAGCCATGGTCAGAACACTGGAAGCTTTGCGAGGTTTTTTGCGTAGGGAATTTAGATGCTTCTAGTAACCTAGTTTAATGTTCACATGTGTTTTTCTTCTTAGAGGGTGTAATGTAGCCTAAGAGTTAGACAGCACTGTATAGATGTGGAAATGGATGGTGAGTAAGAGTATTTTTTGATCGATTCTGTGTAGGCAAGCAATCTGTGAGGATGGATCTCAGCAATTCTTTAAAAATTAACTAGTTATTTAAAATTTATTTTTAAATAGCTGTTAGGTAACAGGCATTATAGTTATGCTGATATTTAGGTGTTTGCAAAAAGATATAGGGAAGGCACTATAATGTAGCTTTCTATAAAACACTGCAAGGTCATCTTCCTAATAAATGTATAGGGCTGATTTGAGTAGTTACACCTGCTGTAATGCTGCTCTGCAGAGAGGGTACGTGGGTTTAGCAGACCAGTCTGAGTTACAGGTTTCTAGCAGTGCCCCATGACTGTGAGCAGTCCCTTCTTAGTAGAATAATTTGTAATTGGAACAATATTATTAGGACATGCAATTTTTTTCCTTTATTAAATTGATTATTTCATAATCCTCTATCAGTAGGATTGTATTTAGTATTTCATGTGTTTGATCTGCAGGTGAGTGAAGAAGGAGCATGAGGAGCTAAGGACATGTTAG
>NW_008609679.1:14209-15080 GCF_000691845.1 Merops nubicus
CAGCAGAAAATCATCCTCTAAAGTTTTTGTAAACTCTGCGGAGACTGAATGTAATACCTGACAGACAGAAGTTTAAGGTTGAGATACATCTCCTGAACAAGTTTTCCATCTAATTACATTAGTATAGTGAACAAGACAGCAAAGTAATAGAGAGAAAAAAATTTCTTTGAAGGCTTTTTCTTGTAGCTAGGGATTCTGTTACTGGAATTCTAGATTAAATTTTTCTTCTGTGAGGAAAAGAGGGTGAAGAGAATACCTCAGATATTGGCCTACTTGGTTTATCATCTGTAGAGATGAAGGTTTTTATGGATTTGGAGCAAGCTCAACCTATGTGGAGTACATGAGGGTAGATTCTCTTAGTTTCTAAAGCTGAGGTGAAAGGACACCGTTTGCTGTTGCCTTTAGGAAGCTTAGTGGCTTTTTATTTTAATCAGGGCTGCTGACCTGTGCTTTCTTGTGTTTTCAAATGGGACATTGCTCTATAGCTAACACCATTCTGAGATGGCACGAGTGCATTGAAAGCCTCTTCTGGAAAATGCCAGTAATGTCAAGGGTTGGTAAGTCCAGGTGAGCGTTCTCTGCTGTTGGCTGTGAGTTGTTCACCCTGTCACGTAACGGTGTGTTTCCAGGTGAAATGCAGCACCTGATGGATGGCAGAAGCTCCCGTGGCCCCGCGGACAATGTGTCCATCTGCACTGAGACCCGGCGCATGCAGCTGGCTAGGCCCTTCTGTGCTGACCCACTAGTCATGCTTCACATGTACCCAGAAACACCAAACCAGGTCACTTGCTCTGAAGAGTTGTCCTTCCTTCCTTTCATGGCTGAGCATCTCATCGTAGAGAACTTCTACAGTGAGCCCTGCACCTTTCCC
>NW_008609679.1:15111-30062 GCF_000691845.1 Merops nubicus
ACAGAAGTGAATACTCCTATGGGCCAGCTTTCATCAGAAAGAGGAATGAGAGGGAAAGACAGAGGGTTAAATGTGTCAATGAAGGCTATGCTAAACTGAGGCATCACTTGCCTAAGGAGTACTTGGAGAAACGGCTCAGCAAAGTAGAGACGCTCCGTGCTGCGATAAAATACATCAGCTACCTGCAGGCTGTTCTGCACGGCGATTCTGTGGTGGCAGAAAAAAGTGCTGTGGAGCCAAGCCCAGCACCTAAAGCAATTAACAAACAAAACCAGTTTTTGAAGACGATCTAAACTGTTCCAAACCAAGCAAAAGAATCCTGTCTGGGAACCTAGTAGCTGGTGTAGTATTAATGTGCACGTTCCTGGCACACCTTAAGAGCAAATCATAGCACACATCAATACCAGTCCACATAAAAGAGTTCTAATTTTTCAGGTTGTAGCTATTCTTAGATATGAAAAAGACAACTGAGGAAATCTAATCTTACTGGCCTGAGATAGTTATTTCATGGAAATGGGAAAACATTTCTAAAATTGATGTAATAACAACAATGTAATACATGTGTGAGGTAACCGTATGTATCCTCACCACCTGCGTGCTCCAGAATAAAATCTTTCCACTGCTGGGACTGAGATTCCTCTCATTTTCTGTACTGTTACTGATTTGCTTTGACATGTACTTTCTTAAAAGATTTTTGGTCTCAGTGTTTCTCTTAAAAGGCCTTTTAAAAGGTGTCCAGGAATGTTGTTAGCTGCCTGCAGAAAGGATAAGTTAGTTTAAAAGGAGGAGGATAGCAGGAGGGGAGTAGCTCCCTCGGGCAGTTGCTGAACATAGGAAGTGCATAACGTCTCGCAAGTGCTGTTCCATCCTTTGCTTATTCATGAATATTTTAATCCCATTAAAAACTGTTGACTTAGCCTAATTTCTTATGAAAATTGTATTCTTCTTCATCTGACAGTGTCCTTAAAAATTAGTGGGACTGCTCACACAATACACAGTATAGAGAGGATTGGGGGGAAAAAATGCATCTTGCAATAAAAAATTTTGGGGACTTTTACTGATAATGGTTGAGGTCTGAAGTGGTCTTCCCTGACATCCCACTCTGTTCCTCTGTGCTATTGATGGTTTCAGCTAAGTATAAAATAAATTTATGTGAAGGTGGTGAAGAGAGTTAGCTCATAACTGGCAAAGTGTCTTAACATTTGTAGTGTGTAAGGGAACCGTATTATTGATATTAATTCTGCTGACAGTATGAGAGCAGGTACTCTGTGGGTGCCACAGAATGTACAGAAAGGGGTTACAGACTTCCAAAGTGCTGTATCCTTGTCCCTAATTGTTATAACCTCTTATACCTTGTTTTTATAGCAAGAAATTGAAAAATGCCTATGAAAAGCAATTAAATATTTCTCCCTGCTACTTCACCCCCCCAAAAAAAAAAAAAAAAAAAAACAACCCTTAACTTTTAAGGCAAAAATATTTAAGATTAGGGATCACAGCAGAGATTAACAGATTTCTGCATTTTATCCTGGCATCTTTTTGATATGCACTTTGCAGGAAAGGGGGGCAATGCATTAATCCTTACACTTTACTGTGAAAAGGGGAAGTTTGTAAAGCAATTTGACCTCAGTTTGTCTCGGCTTCAACCTTTCTGTCTGCATTTCAAACCAATTTATTTGCCACACCTCGTCGTGGAGGGTTTTTTTTTTCCTCTAAATCTGAACTGCTGTATTTTGTCTTGCAATAGTAGGCAGAAAACCTAGGGGACACTGCGCCCTCTCATAACCCCTCCTCTGCCCCTGCATTCTTCTAGTGTGAGCAGATGCCTGGCAGACAAATGATCCTCTTTGTGTAGTCACGTTCCACTGGTTTTTAACCAGTAAGGTCAGGATGTCCCATCCTGGTAGCTGGAACTGTGGCAACCTCCCTAGTAACCAGGAAACACTGACAGCAAACGGCTTCCTGCATTAAACGGGCAGAAGGGCAAGATTCCTGCCCTGGGACTAAAGCCAAAGGGACCAGCTGTAGTGTTATCAATAGCTGGTAAGTTTGAAACACTGCTCTGTTGAAGTACTTGCAGCTATCCAGAGAAAAATATTTTCTTTTTGTGCAATTGTCTTTGTTAGTAGCCTGTTTTATGCAGAAATAGGTCTTTTGGCTCTCAGCAGTAACAGCACTGAAAGGGTTTAAAATGTTCTGCTGTAATGCAGAATGGATAGTTGCATGTCTTCACAAAGTATGACTGATTCCATCTTGTTTGCATTTGTAATAGGGGAGTTTGTGTAGTTGTGAAACAAGTGAATGTATTGTGTTGATTTGCTGACTTAGAGGCACATTTTGCAATAGTTCATCCACTCTTCTTGCTGTACAAGATGTGCTTTTCTGAAATTATGGGTATCTGAGAGTCCTCATAAAAAGGACTCGGATCCCATCTCTTAGATAAGAGACTAACATTTAAACATGAGTGCTTAAACTGTATTTTGTAAAGTAAATTAGGCACTTAATGTTCAGCTTGTTGAATTTCCATGCAAATGTTACACTAAGCATGATAAACATTTCTAAGCAGTAATTAAAAGAAAAAGGAATGGAAGCTTGTCTGCTACATCTTGTCAGATGACTAGAGATAGCATCACATCATCTGCCTTATCGTGACAGCCTTGAATAGTTCTCCCTTGTCAAATCTAAGCATCTCATTCTTTCTCGTGGCAAGCCATAATCCTGCTCTTATAAAACATGACAGCTGAAAAATCAAAATATTTCCTCCTAATACATCACTATAAATAAAGCAAGTAACAGGCAACTGTAAACTAACATCGTGTTCAAAACCTCACGTTTGCTCACCCTCTCAACTTCAGCTGTAGTTTTTGTCTCAGCTTGTAAAATAGGGAAGGTTTGGCAGGGACTGCATGGAAGAAAGCTTTAAAGGAGAGTGTAGGTTTAAGAAAAGAGAGCTGGATATTACAGAGGGAAAACAGTTTGAGGGAGGTGAAAGTTAGTGCTCTTTCCTGGGGATTTTCACAGCATTTCTAGTTTCCTTGGGTGTTTCTGTGCTTCTACCAGGCTGGGATTTGGGTGAGTGAAGGCCACTGAAGTCAGTGGTATGGGTTCATCTGACCAAATGCCAGTCTGGATATTTTGCATTCATTCTTTTAAAATAAAAATAATTAATGAAAGCTGCTAAGTTCTTGGATTATTACACTGGAAAGCATTTGCTTGTGTTGGAAAATGCCAGTGCATTGTCTTTTTTCTAGCAGCAGATCCCGAATGAGTCCTGCAGGTAGCTGCTTTTGCAGGAATGGCTCACTTGGAAGGGTCCCTGCCTGCGGGCCGCCGGTCCTGCAGTGCAGTGCCAGCTCTGGACAAGGCTTCATGCTCCAGTGTCGTACCTGCTGCCCGCCCCTGCTGCAGGAGTTCTGTCACAGTGCATCCCCCCTGCATCCCCAAGCCCTTCTGCCCCCAGAGGTAAAATCAAGTTCTTGTTTGAGCCTGTTGTTAGTACTTCTTCGTGATTCCTAATGGGATTAAACAGGCTGGCATGGCAGATAATACATGAGCAGCTCGAACATCCTTTGAGTGCTTTCCCTCTCCTGCACTGGCAGCTTTTTAGATAGTACTGAGTAAAGTGGTTTGCTACCCTGGAGATTAAGAAAAGCAAAGCCTGAGTAAACCCCCCATCAAAGAAACATTCCTTTAATATTATTTGGATAAATAAAAGAATCTTGTGTTAGCAGCTGTCGTCTTTGAAATGTTTCTAATGTTTTTTGATGGGATTATTTTTCATGCTTTGAACTTGAACCTGCCAGCAACCAGCATGTATGTTATATTGATTAACAATGGATATAAACAGAAGGTGTTTCTCCCAGTGCTGGCCCATTTTCTTTTCTTCAAGGTGCCAATGGATTAGCCACTGCCTCTGCTCCACCAGCCCAGCATGGAAGAGGCTGAGTACATCAGGGAGATCAGTGGGCTTAGGCAGCAATGCCCCTGTGCTGGTAAGAGGGGGAGAAGATGGATTTTATTACCGTGGTACAGTAAAAGAGGAGATAGAGGTGAGTGATGGTTGCTGTGTGGCAGTTGCTGGTGGGTGTCGTAGGGTGTCCCGTCCCCCCACTGTCCTCACACACCACCTGAGTTTAGTGTAGCAGTTCTGATTTCAGCTGGTGCATGAATTAGGGAGTAGATCACCAGGACAGCTGGTGCTTATGGTTATGTTGATTCATAAAGCTCCCAACGTTCCTGATTCCAGGCTGTCCTCACCTCCTGCTGCCTGGCGTGCTGTGTGGGCCTCAGGCGTGCAGCGCAGCCGCAGGCACCAATTAATAACAATCAGATCCTTGCTTTGCTCAGCTTCTGTTACCAAGTCCGTTTTTGGGCTGAGCAGGCACGTCTCGGGGATCCTTATCTTGTGCAGAAGATGGATGCCCCCAAACTCCAAGTTCCTGGTGAGAGCAGTGTTTTTGTACACCTTGGAAGAGCAGGGCCTCTGCTTCTGCTGGCACTGGGCATTGAGCCAGGCTTGGCATGAGGGCTGTTGTGAGCAGTGTACCAGCTCCTGTTGTGTGTAGTCTTATAACCATCAACAGCACAGCAAAAGCATTCCTGTTTTATGTACACACTTCCAGCTTGAGTCAGCTACAGACCAATGGCTTGGTGGCTTTTCAGAAATGGTAGTGAAAGCTTTAATTCATTAGTTTGTTAGCACTTCAAACTTAACAGAAAAAAGAGCCTATTCTTTCTCAAGAACAGGGAAGTACCTCACTTTATTGTTGATGGAAAGCCTCTTGACAGGCTTTAATTCAAAAGAAAATAAAAAATCCCCCCAAACCCTCCAAGAAGCCAAGTTAGTGTTGCGTGTAATGAGGAAGGACTTGGGGATGACTGAAGAACAGGTCTGAATGGCTTCAGTGTCCCATGTTATCTGGTGCACATGACATGGTTTCTGAAGTCCAGTTGCACTCCCTCAATAGCTTTTTCCATTGGGGAAAAAAATATGGGTCCCAGTGGCAGTGAATCTGTACACGTTTCACTCAGCCTGCTTTCTGGTGAGCCTCATGGAGGTTTTTTCAGGCTATCCCAATGTCAGTCTAACACTGCACACTATTTAGTTACAGTTCAGGCTTGCTTGGTGATTTGACCTAGCCACATAGCTGTGGAACAGCCTCCTGGTGGTGACACATTATGGACTGTTGTTCAGAGGAACTATTATTTTGTTCCTGGTAACAGAGTGAAAGAGGCATGTTCCAGGTAGAGTTTGCCAAACCACTTGTGTCATGTGGAAGGAACCCAATATGTGTGCAAAAAACAGCAAAGGATGACATTGTGGAATATGTGAATGGGATGAAGCACTCCTTACTCCCTGGAGACAAAGTGCTGGCACCCTGGGAAGCAGATATGGCCAGATATGGCCCAGGAACTGTTCTCACAGGCATTGAGACAAGGGACCCCTTAAAAGGTAAGAAAAATGCTACCCTCTTCTTCCTCTCCTTGCCCTGGAACATGAATGAGCCTGTTAGGATACACTCTTGTTGAGGTGCTACTGCTAGAGAAACACCAGTGCACAGACTACAGTTTAGCATTGCTTAAAGCTTGCAGGAGCTAGTGGGCCTTGCTGGTGGATATTGGAGAATAACCTCACCAGTCTGACCTTAAGGAAGTTGTGACCCATAAAAATGCAGTTTTCCACGTCTGTGTATGTGCTGTGTCCTGTCTGCTCAGACAAGGCTGTGTCTGTCATGAGAAGGACAGTGGCCTTTTCATGAGCAATACAAGTGAGGCAGCACTCAGGGGGCACCCATCCGTGCTTGAGTGCTCAGGTTTGTACTCAATGGTACATCTGGGGGTGATTTTATCATCCAAACATAGATTTCAACAGCTCATTAATTTTTTCCCATGTCTGACAGTCAAGCTCCACTGACTTATCAAAACACTACTCTCAGAGCATTACTGCTAACTTCGGCGGTAACAACCAAAGGTGCTCAGTCAACATTTTCTTATTCATCTGATGACAAACTGGGAGGGAAGATAATGCCAGTGTTGTCACACCGCTGGTGCCCTAGATGTCCACTCCAGCCTCCATGGCATGATGGTGAGGTGTTACAGAGTGGTTTGATAGTTGACCCTGCTGCTTTACAAGAGTAGAAAGTGCCTAAAGCTGCAAAGCCTGACCTGTGTGTGTGCACTGCCCAGGGAGGCCAGCTGCTTATGGCTGCTTCCCTTCTCTCTCAACAGCCTCGGAAGATGAAGAAATTATAGTCCAGTTCTGGAATAACAGGAAAGTGAAGCTCCCACGAGGTGTGGCTCTGTGGATCCCTCCTAGCTTGTGGGAGAGGACTGTAGAGATGATCCACATGCCCTTCACCAGCAGGGTGAAGCCTAGAGAAAGTCCAGACACCAAGTCTTGTATTTTTTCCTGCAGTCCTAAAGCAGCCCTGATTCCCGTTTGTGCTGTACATGGCCTCACCAAGCACTGCTGGCTCTGCTCTCCCTGCTGGTCACATTTCCACTGCCACTGTGCTGGCATGTGCTGTTCGTCAGCCTATGTGTGGTGCACCTGCTGCTGCCGTCCCCATGCTGATGCCCGGTGGCCTCTTCCATCTAGGTCTCTGGTCTTTCAGAGCGAGACTGAGGACACAGAGTCCAGCAGGGAGCCCTCTCCACGCCGTCTAGTACTGAAAGGCCTAAACCAAGAAGCAGCAGCAGGTGTGGCACCATTTTCTCCCTCTTCTGATTCAGAGTGGGACCTGCAGCCATTCCCCACTAAGAGTACTGTGGTGGACAGTGCTGTTCAGACAGGCTCCAGCTGTCTGGAGAAGCCCAGGCTAAAGGATTCTGCAAGACCTGAGAGGCAATATTGGAAAAGCAGCCACCCCAAGTCCCATCCCAGTAATTCAGGTACTTTTTAAGACCCCATCAGGGAAGCAGCAGCCAGAGGTAAAAAAACCCAGATCTGTTCTGGCCCCCCTTCATATGGGTAGTCACTTTGCCTGTAGTTTATTGGTATAAATTCTATAAATTTGCATATCAGTCTCTGATACAATACTGGCCCCTCCCCAAAGTTTCTGCTGCCCTTACCTTGTGTGCTAGCTCTTCTTTTGGCATCTCATCCAATGGAAAACTACCAGAACAATGAATGTCATTTTGGAGCACAGATACCCCTCTCCGAGTTTGTTCCCCATAATTTTCCTACACTTTTTATGCTGCTAACATCTCCATTAATATTCATAGCTAGTGTATGCATAATAACCTGAAAGGATTTCTTTGAGGCTGAAAGTGCTTTTTCCTCCCTTCTGAAATGAATGTTCCTCCATTTCCATTCTGGTTTCACTCTTGGACACAATTTTACTTCTTCCTAGGACTTGGCAGCCACAGCAGCACGTGTACAAAGGGTAAGATGGAATCCAAAGCCATCCCCACTGGGGACGTGTCCCCTGTTGCCCCAACTGACCAGAGTGCAATGTTTGAAACTATCGAGCAGTCTCCCAGAGGGCAACTCACAAAGGAGGAAGTTGTAAGAGATGAAGATCTCAAGCTGTCACTGAGGGTAAGGTAATCTGTATTAATGCTGTATTTATGTAAGCTGTGATCTGTTTGAGTAGAAGAAATATTCTTGTCTAATGAACTAGCAGTTAGCTAGAAGAACACATTGTTTTTAATTTAACTGCTTGCTAAAGCCATCCACCAGTTTTGAGATGGGCAGGAAACTTCCCCACTAATTAGAACAAAAAAAAAAAAAAATCCCCAAATCCTAAGGAAGGACTGAAGCTGCTTGGTATAATGGTAGATTATGGCAGCAGCAGTGTGAGCATTCAATAGCTCAGGTTTTACTTCAGAAACCTGCCGAACACCCATTGAGATCAAACCACTGAAGTCCTATGGAGGTAGGGACCTATGTGAGTGGCCCAGGAAATGGACAGATGTGACTGTCAGCAGCAATAAAACACAAGAAGAGATTCAGTCTGGAAGGGTGCTGGGCTCTGCCAGTCAAACCCCAATAGTCATAATCTCTGTCTCTGAAAGATAAAAGCAGATATTTTAGTAAGCAGTCTGTACTGTCTTCTCTTACTCCCTCACAAGAAGCAAGCAGTTTTAAGAGCAGAGCCCTGTCCTGAAGCTAGGGGATACAGAGCAAGCAAGCTGTGTCTCAGCTAGGAACAAGCAAAACATCCTAATTTTTAGGCCTGTTTTCTATTGGCCATGGTCCCCTCATGCTTTAGAAAAACTTGGAAAAAAAAAAATTGGAACATGAATGCCAAAAAAGGCAAGCACAGAAAAGAGGCAGAAAAAAGCTTGCAGGAAGAAGAGGAAAGAGAATGGCAGGATGAACATAAATACTGCCCTGCACAAGAGCATCAGGGGTACAATTGTGGATCAGCAGAAATCAGGTACTGGCTCCTCTGTATCTTCATGCTCTTGCTGCTGTGAGCTGACTGCCAAGGAAAACTTTGAACATACTAAACTTGCATGATTTTCTGTTAATGATGTGTCTTAGTGAACAGCTAATGTACTGGAATATATCTTGCTTCTCACACTTATATGCATTAATTTTAAGCAGATGCCTGCCAACCTGTTAACTGTATCATTGCTACATTATTATTTAAATGATCATAATGACACACCTATGGAATTGATTTCCTAGAGTTTTTTTTGGCCAGTATGGAGCTCCAGGCACACGTTCTCTGTAAGCAAGTGTCACAGCAGTGTGCTGAAGTGCCATGCTTTGCTTTTTGGTAAAACTAAAAAGAAACTGAGGTGGTTTCATTCTAGTCCCAAACTGGCAGCATGAACCACAGCAGTGGATCTGGTGTGGTAATACAGAGTAGAATGACACACTTTTATTCCTGTAGAATAGCCCTTGGTGTTTTTAAACCCAGAAGATACATTGCTAATCCTTGAGGGAGCTGAAGCAGTTTTATCATGCAATGCAGACTGCATCAAAAGTAACTTACAACAAACAAGGGAAGCCAGAGAGCAGGCTTCCCCCAGGTGATCTCTGTAGGGCTAATGTCCTGCTGCAGTCACCAAAAATCCCTCTAACTTCTAAAGAAGCAAAGTTTTTTTGTTCAAAGTCTAACTGTCCTTTGGTCTTACTGCATACTTCTGTGATCCAGCAGTAAAGTTCATACTAGCACAGAAATTATAGCATTATTAGAGCTCCGTGAGGCAGAGGTACCCCTCTTACAGACAGGAAAGCAGCAGTTACAAGGACACTGAGGCTTTTTTTTTTTTTAGTAGACTTCCAAGGGATTTGTTTTCTGTCCTCCAGGAAGAAGGTTTTGCAGCATCAGAAAAACAAAGATATAAAACACCAAGAAAGAAAAAGGAGTCAGATGATAAATGTAAAGTGACCTGCGCAGGAGATGACAAGTTTGATGATACAGCTCATGTTAGGACAGACAGAAAACACAAAGACATCACTTGCAACAAAGCAGAGAGACATGCTAAACCAGAATTTAATAAATCTGCAACTGATGAAGTTCAGGAGCTGAAATTTCAGGTAAGGTGCTTATACTGTATTGGTGTTACATTTCTTAAGCAAATAAAGTTCTGATTTAAGTACTGTCTCTGTAGAATATCTTTATGGATAGCTCTATAATTTTAATAACTAAGAAATGCTATTTCTACTCACATCAAATTTAAGCATCCTTGTTCTTTACTCCAAGGTGTTATATTAAATTCCTAAATATTTGTACTTGACTTTACTGTTCTGGAGAGATAAGTAAACTAGTATGAGCACTAAAAGTCTGAACAGATGCACAGCAAGGGTCTAACAAACCTCCAATTTGTCTACACTTCTCTTGAGTCAGCCAGAGGAATTCAGCACAGCAATTTATTTCTGTAGAAAGCCAGACGGAATGGAGGAACAATGCAAGTTGACAGCTGAAAATATTTTTTTCCAGGATTTAAGCAGAAGACAAAGTAGCCAGAGGGTAAAGGACCTGCTACTGTAGATGGAAATAAAATGCTTAGAGATCCAGCATTCAAATCGCTGAATGTCACATTCCCATGAAAATTAACTGAAACCTTAGTACCATCAGCTACAAAAAGATTACATACATAGGACATGTCACTAATTCTAACTGTGGAATCTGATCCATTGGGGGAGTTAAGCATCCAAGGAGTTTTGTTGGTGAGACTGCTCGTGTTTAAAGCCTACGAACTTAGCCACAGCGTGCAGTTGCTCAGCAGTACTCTTGCCCTGCAGGAGCCAGGAGCCAGTTGAGGGATACACTATTGGCTACTGAAAAAGGCAGCTAGCTGGTGTTTGTTTAGCTTAGGCTGGAGTCTGCAAACAGACAGGACTTGAAGTGTCAGTAGTTGTTGTGCCTATGCTGAACATGTGACACACCTTCAAGCGCCTTCCTGTGTTGGGGTCTTGGTGAATTTGATTTGCATTTTATTTCTTTATCAGAATAATAAAGTACAGGGAGGAGAGATGCCTTGTGAGGCAGCTGCTCTAATATCAGTGCCAGGCCACAGCAGGTAATGTACATCCATACTCATACCACACGGATCAGGCTCTCTGTGGTCACAAATGTGACATGGGTGTTCTATCTGAGGAAAATATAAAAAATTGTCACCACAAAGACTAAATTATGTATTTTATTCCACTGATTGTATCTTTGTTTGAAGCATAAGAACCTGGAATTACACAGTCACATAATCGGATTTAAGGCACACAATGTACAAATATTTATAAAATTGGTGTACAAAGTGGGCTGCATATAATTGCATTAATTAGAAAACAAATACAGAGGCCATTCAAAATGAAGTCCTGGAGAGGATATTATTAAAGTGCTGACAAGAAAAAGGTATACATAGTTCATTACATGCATTAAAACAGCCTTGTGTTTTATTCCTGTGGTTGCCAAGAAACAACAAACATCATAGAACAAAAGTTAAATCAATACTTTGTCCTGCGCTGACATTCACTACGTGGGTTTGTTGCACCATGTCCCCTGAGGTTGCTGTGACAGAATAGGTGCCAGGAGACACTTCAATGTAGATGTCTTTGGAAGCTTGTCTGGCCTTTAGGAGGGGAAAAAAAATTCATTACTATTTAGTAATCTCAGATTTTGGACAATGATGAAAATTTTTTATTTGGGTAAAAAAAGGACTCTTCAGCTGCTATATAAATGTACTAAGATCTTTCAAAATATACAGGCAACATGGAAAAAACTGTAAAATGTTTATCAATACAAAAAAACATGAAGTGCTATACTCAAAAGTATTTCACCTAATAAAAAATCAATGGAAGTAGTTAACGTGCTGTAATCTCTGCCTCAAAAAAATGAGAGTTACCAATCCACACCACACTGAACATGGAAGTGGAAAACACCTGCACAAGAAAGGTGCTCACATTAATTTGTACTGTGGTACAGGTTCCATGTTTCTCATCTTTTGTGGCTTAGAAGTTCCCAAAATTCAGTTGGTGAGGTGTTAGGCCTTGAAAAGTAAAACCAGTTTTCCTCTCCTTGAGGAAGAGGAGTGCTCAGAGAGGCTGTCTGAGGGCCAAGCATAGCTGGCTGAGGAAGTGCTGCGTGCCTCTCCTCAGCACTGGCAGTGTGGCACGAGCACAAATGAAGTGAGACTGAAGAACTGCTGGATTATTGTTGATAATGAATTCACAAGAGCCTAAAGACTAATCACAATGTTTGACATTCTGTACCAGTCAAAAATATGAAGTACACTCTTAACTGTTTATGTGCCAGAATGCCACAATCTGCTTTACAAATAACTGTGCAAGCCTCTGTGTGCCCATTCTGTTGCTCAACTATACATGCATTAGGATTGGGAATGCACCACTGCTTAATCTGTGCCATCACCAAGTACCCACACCTGATCACAAAGTTTTACCAGCTTGGTGCAAAACCATAAAGAAATGCTATATCTTAATTGAAAACCAAAGTATTCTATAAACTTACACATTGCTGGCAAGTTTGAGCTTGACTGGCTGTTACAGAGGCTTCAGTTCTCTGAAAAGAAAAAGATACTGTTACCTAATGATGCAGCACAACAGGCAAATTCAGTCCCTGAGAGAGGAGGCACTTTTATGTCCATGAAATTTCCTCTCCACAAAAGGACTGATCTGACACTGATTGGTGCTGTTAGAGGTTACTCTGCTTGCCCCCTGCAACAGAAGGCTCAGATCAGTCCATATGTTCCTGTGCACATGTCAAACCACACACATTAGTGTAAGCAAGTGTCACAGACACTAGATGGATAACAGTTGTCCCAGGGCAAGGGAAGAAATAAACTTTAATCAGAACCACCTACTTACTTACCTCTTCTTCAGAGGACTCCAGCTCTCTTTCCTCTGCTTGCCTGCCATGGTATCTACAGATGTGTTTGATTTCTTGCTCTTTGCATCTACAGGCCGGCACAAACCTATAGTACTTCTGGACAACAGTAGAAACAGAGAATGTTGTGTGGAGAAGCATCAAAGCTATGCTCACAACTACTGCAGGTTTGCAAGTAAAAGTGGAACTGCACAGCTACTGACCTGTATTAAGTGGCCGTTTTGCTCTCATGTGTGGATGAAAAGAATGCCTGGATGTCCACAGGACATCTGCCTCCTCATACAACACTGTTGGCCCTGATTTTAGATGCCAGTCTCCCAATAAAGTACACAGGGACTCCCTGACACCTCAGAACTGAATTAATGAAAACATCAGAAAGAATGCTTGTAACCATCTACCTGATCAGGCTCTTCAAGAAAAGGAAAGAAGAACAGGACGTATATACAAGCTAGGAGCTCTGCAACCTAGCCAGTTAGGACTGGTTCTGCAGGGCATGTGCAGGAACAGTGCTCTAAGAGCAGAACATGTTAATGCTGAAAAATGAGCTGGTGAAGAAGCCAAAGTGTCTCCAAGGCATAGCAGTTTTGAGACTTGTATTTAAGTCCACAGCAGCATTTTTTTGGCTTCACAGTAAATGCTCTTGAATCTTCCCCCCTGCAAATTCACTGTTTGAGTACAACTCTGCTGCCATCTGTTGTCACCAGAGAACTCCTCCCAGAGTTACCTTTTTGATCACAGGACCAAAAAGTTCCAAAATATGTTTTATTTAACAAAAATTTAAATTTAACAAAATTAAATTTAACAAAAATAAGGTAAATAGCAATTCTTATTTCCAGATCTACTGTTGTTTATTCCTTGAGGTTACGAACACAGTGAGAGATCTGGTTGTTTGTATTGTGCTTTATGGTGGGGTTATGTCCCAAAATACATCAAATACTCTGACCTATTGCATAATGTTTCACAGAACATCTCCGTATCGCAGGTGGTGAGCTGGATTCTTTTACATGACATCACAGAGCAAAGGAATGAAATCAAACCCCTGGTAAGAGGTGTGGGCAAACTTTGGTACCTTACTAACTCTGAACAACTCATCTTAGATCACAGTTTTAATAGTTTTCATTCAAATGCCTAAATGGTAATGTTCAGCTATAGATTTTTATTTGCACTTTGTAAACTTTATCCATGAACTTCTGGGTCTGAGATTTGCTCACCCCCCCTTTTATGACTTCTCTACATTCTCTACAGAAGATGACCCAAGCAGTACTGTCTCAGCTGATGTATTAATGTGGAAGTCATCCACTGCTTGTTCCAAGTCTACTACTCCTAACAGGGCATGAGATGAGTCTATGTACACTTAATTTTTGTTTTATCTGGTGTAAAACTCTGCTCTGCCTGAGTTGTTTTAGGATTAACTGGCTACTGTGTATGTAGTGCTCTGACCTGATAAAGGAGTTGCTTAAGAGCTAATCATCTGGTGTGTCGAACTGTCATTTTCTCTGATTTAACTGAAGACTTAGCCTCTGTTATTAACTCTGAAGGCAATGAGCTCCCTGCTGCATTATGGTAACAGATCCCAAAGGGTGTAGATGATGTTAACTGTGATGGTGTTTTCAGAGACTTCAGTGAGCAGCTGGGCTGCAGGCCTGCAGTCAACAAGGACGAGCTGGCAGATGTGGGCCCCTGGTCTGTCTACCCTGAACCACAGTGATACCCAGCAGCCAGAGCCCACCTGAAAGCAGTGGAGCTGTGCATCTGTGTGCCCTACCTCTCAACTTCTACTTCCCATAAAGAAGGATACGGTGCTGCTCAGAACCGAGCCCATGCTCCTTATCCAGCAGCAACGTCCTAGATGGAGTTTGCTTAAAAGATACTGGGGAGGTTAACTAAATGCAGAGCAAAGGCAAGATACAAAGCAGTCTCTTTGCTAGAGATTCAATGTGTCCTTCGCTTCCGCCACCCAGATCCCACTGTCAGCTAGCATGAGTGGTTCCTGGGGTGTGGTGAAAACACAGTTACTCTGTCATAAAGGCACTCCACAGTAGAGGTGCAGCAGTACCTGCAGTACCTGTACACTATGACAAGCCACAAGCCTGCACCATGGCTGACACTATGTAATTTGTGATGTCATCTGACCTTTCTGGCTCTGTGACCATATTGCCTTTCCACCAAGAAGTGGAGAAACCCTCTGCTAGCATCTCTACTGCTCTACTGGTGCTGTCTATGGAAAATGCTGATCACAGCACTTACCAGCTCAGGTGGTACCAGTTGGTCAGGATAAGGCTGGGGAGACCTACCAAGCAACCCACCATACGATGGCAAATGCCCTAAATGTTTTACACAGGCTCGCTGGCTAGGCTCTTGCCGTGCAATGAGCAAAGCAGAAGTCCGATTCTTTCAGTTTTAGCGCAAGAAGCGCCAACAGGCCCCTGCCTGCCAGGCGCGCCACAGCCGCCGCCCTCCCTCCGTGCGGGCGTGGGGGAAAGCCCTCACCTCGCATTCCTTCGTGGCTCGAGTCATCAGGCTCACAATTGAAGCGAACGCTGCGCTGAGACGTTCCGAGTCGTCTTCCTGCAGTTCAAACAGACACGCGGTGTAACGCAGTCGGTGCTCGCCGCGCAGCGCCCGAACAGCAGCACACCCGCTAGCGCGGGGCTGTCC
>NW_008609680.1:0-294 GCF_000691845.1 Merops nubicus
CTCGGGGACGCGCAACCCCAGCGGGCCTGCGGGGGAAGCCTTGGAACGGTGCCGGCCGTGAGCCGGTTTTGCCACAACCGACCCCCCTGTAGTGCCTTGCTATAAGGGGACGGGTGGCTTCTGATCCTTTGGCTACCGCACGCAGGGAGGGAGCTGCGTTTTTCAGGTGCTGGGTGAATTTTGCCCCAGCTTTCACAAGCGCCAGGAGGAGGGGAGGTGGGGTCCTGCCTGGGGCACCCCGGGTGAGATGAGTTGTGCTGGGCCTCAGCCTCTCCCTGCGAGGCGCAGGGGCAG
>NW_008609680.1:425-1676 GCF_000691845.1 Merops nubicus
GAGCAGGGGCGTGGGGAGAGGCTGAGGCTTCTAGGGGTGCCCAGCGGGAAACGGGGATCAGGAGGTTAATGCTGATGGATGCCCCCTGGGACTGGGGCAGGCAGGGGCTGGACCTTGGATCAAGTTCAGTTGTGCCTTTCCTGGCTCTCGGCTTTGTAACTGCACCGGGTGTGGAGGGGAACCCATTTTTCCCGCTGCAGTTTCGTGGCGGAGGGGGGGAGCCAGTGCAGAGGGGAGGATGCGTCGGTGAGTGACGTGTGGTGCCGAAGCGAGCGCTGGCCCAGCCTCACTCAGGTGCAGCTCTCCGTGCCGTGCCTCACGTACAGAGACGCTGTCTATCCTCCAGCTATTTACTGCCAGCTCATTTTGCAAACGCTGCACTCACAAGATTTTTTTTTTTTCCTCCTCTCTCTATTCCTCCCTTTTTCTCTCTCTCTCTCTCTCTCTCTCTTCCCCGTGTGTGTCCTCAGACAGTGATCCCCATTAAGGTTAAAAAGTGAGGTCTCCCACCTGCACACCCACTGCACACACTGACCCGCCTGCAGGTTGTTCTGTTGGGCCAGACCAAAAACTCTTGGGGTTTTTAGTCCTGGCAGGGAGAGCTCTGGTGAACAAAGAGGGAGGCTGGTGTGAGCTGAGATGCTGCCAGGGCAGACTCAGCTGGGGAGCCTGCTGCTGAGTCCACCTGCGAGCCCAAAGGAAGGGAAGGAAAGAAAAGAAGGGCCTGGGGGATGGGGGAGGGTACCTTGAAGAGCTTTGGTAAGGGCAAGACATTATCCCTGTGACTGGTAGTGGAATAAGGCCCAGCCAGGATTGCCTCACTGCAGGCAGTGAGGGAGAGCAGAATGCTGCAAGCAGAGGGGCTGGGGGCCCAGGCCCTCCACAGTGGGGAACTGGAAAGAGATTGCCCAGGGAAAGGGGCTGCCCCTCTGTGTGTCCTGGAGGGATCTGCTTGGAAACCCTGGGAGGGTTTCCTCCAGAGCAGGAACGATGGCTAATGCCCTTCTCCTGGCAGGCACATAACACTTTCAGCTTTTTTTTTTTAAAGCCTCAGGCCCAGGGCTCATTAGAGGAGATGCTGGGGTTTTATCTCCCCTATCTCCTCTCGCTGAGAGAGGACTTTGTGGCTTTAAGGAGGTGCTTGAAAACACCAGCTGAGGGTTTTCCTAAGGGTGGGAGACCAGAGAGCAAAGGTAGGTGACCTCTGTCTCTGCAGCCTCCCGATTTCGAGCTGCTGGTCCGGCAGTGGCG
>NW_008609681.1:0-308 GCF_000691845.1 Merops nubicus
GGCCAGACCCCCTCAGGAATCCCCCAGTTTTGCTCCAAATTTGTTCGTTTCTTTGGGGGTTTTTTTGTGCTGACTTGCTTTTGAAGCATCCCAGTGCATCCCAGCTCCCAGCCAACATTTCCCCTATTCATGAGCCACTTTACAAGGCGAGAGCTGCCCGTTTTGGCTTCAAACCTACTTCAAACCCCCCTAGCCCCCCCATGACCCCCTGTTTCCATGCTTGAACTGTAGGGCCATGTCACACCGTGGGGACAGGGGCTTGGGAAGGAGGCAGAGCCTGGGGGAAAGAGGCTGCCAGCAGGCTTGGG